>NW_010303420.1:76044-85661 GCF_000700745.2 Antrostomus carolinensis
ATACTAGTGCTGTTTTTTAAAATACCTGAATGCAATGATTTTCATCATGTATATTTTTTAAATTCAATGTGTGAAAGCTAGCTAGTTGGTACTATTAAATTCCTAAAATTATCTTAGCCGGTATTTCTTTGATGACTATCACCCGAAGCATTTAGAAGATTTATATGAGAAGCATGTGTTTCATCAGTAAAACCAGCTGACTTTGTATTTTCAACACAGGCCCAACTTACATCGACTGATTTTCATTTCCCTTGAATTGCAAGTTAATTTATTGCTCAAATGATTTTGTAATTCCTAAAATGATATTATTACAAGTGTCTGACTGTGACTGGGCAAATAGTGGCATCCTGACCTATTTATAATACTTTTCAAATATACTGTAATATGTGATCTCTACAGGCTATGTAGCAATAAAAAAATGACAAAAGAATAAAATATTCCCAGTGCACACTCTTCCAGTTACTCCACTAGTAAATGGTCTAGAGGGTTAGCATATTCATAAATACATATATTTTATGCAATTTAGTGACAGGACTGCACGATTATCACATTGACAGTTTCCCTCGTAATATATTTGCCTTCAGCAATTTATGCTTTCTATAATGAGAATCCTGGCCATTTTACTACATTTGGCACAAAGCACTTAGATAATATTCAGAGCCTGGAGAACACCACAAGATAAATACTCTGCCATTAATGGTGAAGCTTTTCCCCACTACGCTTATAAGAACTCAGCTGTGCTACAGCTGTTACAAAACTACTGCTAAAGAAATACAGTTCTCCCTCTCCCCTCAAAACCTTCCTTTATTAGATTTTCTTTTTACTTTTCACCAAAAAATAATGTTTTGGCATGTGAACAACATTATTAACACCAAAATAAAGGCAATCTGTACTAAATTACATACTGGTCCAAAATGCATCCTTCAATTCCTTCTTTTGGTTTTCCTTCTTGCCTTTTCTTCTCTAATAGAAACGTCAGACTGAAAGCTGCGGAGATGAAGAGAGTCTCAGAAACTTTCTGTGTGATAGTCTCCTTTTCTACAGGCATTAATTACTACCTGCTTCATCTCTGTGCACAACTGTATATACACTTGTATTCCTCTCGTGAAGTTCACATTTGCTCATAATTGATGATGGTCTGAAAAGAAATGTGTTTTACATCCTTGTTCTGGCACCAGTGTAGATGTGAGATACGAGAATTTAGGCTATCATTTTGACAAAGACTTCCTATTTCAAACTTAGAGAACTCAATTGCATGGCTAGATTTACAAGGGGATCTAAAATTCTCAAAGCTGGTCTGACTACATACATATATAATATAAATGCTGCCTATCTATCGAAGCAGGATCTATCCATCTTTCTACCTAAGTAAGAGTACAAAGATTTAAATCTTAGATCTGCACTATGTTACTATCTCTAATGTTCCCTCAGAACCAAACATTTTGTCACTAATTTTGTTCATCTCGAATATACTTTAATCATTAATAATAATTCGTTAATAATCATTAACGAATCACGATGAAGTTTACAGTCAGTGGTTTTCCCTCTGACTTAAACCTGCTAGGCAGTGAGTAGGAAGCCCCTAAACACCCTCAGGAGACACAAGGTAGCCATTTTTTCACCTATTTAATCTATTGCCTCAAACTCTATTTCTAATGTTCTGCACTGAGCAGCTCTCTGAAGACATCTATAAAATTTTCTTAGTATGTAAATGCACTAAATATTACCCAACAATTATTGCTCAGTGAATCAAGAAATAAATAATGATTACGATAATACCTCTCTCTAATATGTACCTCTCTTTTCATCAATACATCAGTACATGTCAGATTTCATGATGGAATAGTTGGTGTCATTATTCACAATTTATGAATTGGGGAACAGTAAAGTAAGGTTCTTTTGCTGGAAGTAATGCAACAGGCTATTTGAATAGCTAGGTCTCCCAAATCCCTGGTTAATGCACTAGTCAGATAAGCTACGAACACAAAAGTACTATTAAAGATAGAAGCAATGAACCAGTTGCTGTTCATAGACTAATAAACAGTCTCTAGTTATTTCTGTTTCAACAGACAAATCACACAAAAGGATTTACGCTTGCTCTTTTATGCCAAGTGGAAACCTGATATTTGGGATGCTTGCCATTGACATGAAAAAGAAGCAGAGGGAAACTCAGTTAAGGCAACTCGGTATCCCAAGTCCCTTTCAAATCCCATCTGAAACAGACAGTATTCAGGCTTTTATAGGAAAACCAGAGGAAACAGTTGGGCTCAAGAAGTGTCTGTGTCTCCCTTGCATTTCCACTCCAACAATTTGGCACATTTAATGTCTGAATAGTTATTTATAAGCATACATGTGTTCACTTGTCCACTGTGAATAGCTTATGTTTGTAAGAGATGAAAAGCAATTAACATGGTGATGAGTCTGAGCTAATAAGCCTATTGCGAGGGATGGTATATTAGCTTAGGGTCAGCATGCTGTTAGCCACATTCAAATTGATGATCCAAGGGCTAGAGCACCTCTCCTATGAGGACAGGCTGAGAGAGTTGGGGCTGTTCAGCCTGGAAAAGAGAAGGCTCCAGGGAGATCTTATAGCAGCCTTCCAATACCTGAAGGGGCTACAAGAAGGTTGGGGAGGGACTTTTTACAAGGACAGGTAGTAATAGAACAAGGGGAAATGGCTTTAAGCTGAAAGAGGGTAGGTTTAGATGAGATATTAGGAAGCAATTCTTTACTGTGAGAGTGGTCAGACACTGGAACAGGTTGCCCAGAGAAGTGCCTCCACCCTGGAAGTGTTCAAGGCCAGGCTGGATGAGGCTTTGAGCAACCTGGTCTAGTGGAAGGTGTCCCTGCTGATGGCAGGGGGGTTGGAACTAGATGATTTTTAAGGTCCCTTCCAACCCAAACCATTCTATGATTCTATGATTCAATTAAATAGCTTTAATTTGCCCTGGAGCAGGATAGAGCAATCTTATGTCCATCTAAAAAATAGTCTTTTAGACCCAGAACCAACAACTGTCTCCCTCAGCTTCACACAAATTTTCTGAGTATACTGCAGTCAGCAACAGCTTCTCCAAACTGGTGTTTCCAAACATTTCACTGCAGCTGTAAAACATTGAGCACAGGGAACAAATAAATAGGTGTACCGAGTAAGCCACACAAAGGTGTAGTCTACAATGGCTGCTCTGCAACCAGTACTTACAAAACTAGTTTAAAGGTGGCTCAGGATGTGTACATGATTTGCAGAGACATTAGAATATAGACGTACAAAGTAAGTCTCGTACTGAACATTTCTTATCTGGATACAGCATCCAAATGACTACTTCAGTATGTTACTTGAAGGTGATTCGTCTTGGCTGACTACTTCAAAGAGTAACTATCCTTTGAAGTGATTTTGAGCTTTTGCACATATCTCTGTAAAACACCCATTACAGCCATTTCCAGGAACCATATGAGGATAGGACACATAAACTATGTCTTGAAGGCTCAAATCCACATTTGGACATAAAAATACAGCTCTTGCTGAAGTCAATGAGTTGCAATATGGTTCTCACAACAATCAAAGGAAAAGTTTCCACACCCTGAGCCTGGTACTGCACGCATCTCTAAAGCTCCATCCTGATAATGTGTTACCTATTTTCTGTCCCCCCCAAGAAATTATGTAGAAAAACTTTCAAGAATTATGCTATAGCACAAAGCTGTCATAGACTGATTGTAAAATATACAGCCTAAATAAGCCAGAAATAGCACAGCTTTCTAAAATGTCTGTATTAAGATGATGTATGTACCTGACTACATGTAGAAAAATACCATGCAGCTATGACCTGAAGATATGAAGGTACATGTTTGAATAACTCTCAGTGATAATGGGAAGACATTCAAGTACTGCCTTCAGCTGTTTCCTCTGCTTTTCCAAGCAGGCTGCCACTTCACCTGAGTCTGCAGGAGTCCCACTGAGGAAGAATAGACTTTGACTGACTCTAAACGCAGCAGATCATCTGGCAGAGAGCATCTCCCACACAAGGCATGGTAGAAGAGCAAAGGTTTTCAATTTCTGCCAATAGGAAATGGGCTGTAGAGAATTTGCAGCTATGAAGATATTCCTCTAAATAAAAAAGAAATAATGCAAAGGAGCTGGACAATGGCATCAGTAAAGTGAGGTTTCTGACTGCTCTCCTCATCACATTTTTTTTCTTTTTTCCTCCCCATTCTTCCAGTCATACATGCATGTATTTACACTCCCTTAATAAATTAAATTTACTATATCCACCACATTTTGCATATTCAGTAGAAAAAAAAATACCTGAAATAATTTCTGAACAATTAACCAGGAAGTCTAGCTAGTCAGTCTGTTCTCCTTCATAAATAATATTTTTCAAATATTATATAATTAATAATATTATTAAAATACTTTAATCTTCAGTGGCAAAAAATCAAGACGTTTCAAAATTTTTCATGAGGAAACCATGATGTAAACAGTGCTATTAAAGAAAAGCCAAAAGGCAAATGATCAGATGCTCTGCTTGGAGTCTATACGCTGCTTGCTTTGATGCAGGGACTTGACTCTACATCTCTCAATGACAGCTGAGTACCCTAATCACCAGGCTAATGTTATTTTCTCTCCAGTTGGAGCTGTTCCATCTTGTTTAAATAATTAAGTATCCAGTGACCCATGAAGAGTGTGTCTCTCTAATCCAGTGACTAGGGCGTTCGCCTGGCAAATTGACCCACTGATGTGATAAGAAAGTATTCTACAAAGACATTTATAGTCAATTCAACCCTAACTAAAAAGGAGAACTTGTTTATTTTCCTCATCCTTGTATTAATTCTTTCAATAGCCTCCTATCTCCTAATTGAGCACTGGTTGCTGGTTGCCACAGTACTGGTAAGTTAGAAATTCTCTATATAGCACATTTGCAAATGTAACAAAATGATTGCCTAATACAAAATGGGCTTAATATTTTATATAGAACATAAAATGGATTTAAAGCAATTACTTCTGAAAATCTTGTTATGATTGGCTTTGGAAATGAGCCAATGAAGAGTGCACATGTACACAGTTGCAAAGTGCACACTTTATACCCTTATGTACACTTGCTCAGTGTACATCTACAAAGCCAGTATACAGAGTTTCCATCTCTCACATGGGACCATGTAGCAAAAAACTAATCTTGAGGAGTATGTAGAATGCTTTAGCAGAGGAACCCATTAGACATGGAGGGTCTCAATATGGTGGAGCTGCAGGTCACAACACTTGTTCTCTCCTCCTACAGGAGGCACCACTGTATTTAATCCCTTTATGAACTTTATTAAGCAGGAAAAATATAAGAAACATTATAAGAATGACATCTCTGCAGTAAGACAAAAAGTTTGCTAGAGGACTGCCAACCTGTTCCTGGTGCAAATCAATGCACTGAATGAAAAGCAAACGTGGCTTTTACAGCCACTTGCTCTGCCAGCCCCGCTCTAATGTTTGTGCTCAAACTGCAAAACTGAAAAAAAGCATAACCCACATTTACGCCATCATCATGCCTACCTGTTTCCAACATTTTTATCTGAAAACTTGTAAAGAGGATTGGGGTAGGCATGTAAATATTGTTCCAACTTCCTCCTGGGGATTTAACTGTTAGCACACTTGTTGGGATGGGCGGAAGCCTTCCCAACTGGCCTTTCACCAGGCAACACCCAGCCGCGTTTGGAAGACCTTTCCCTGCGGCATTTTGGGTGAGATAATGCTGTCCTGAGAGGGGGCAGTTCAGTCACTTACTGTGGCCCATTTTACTTACTAAAACAGATTCAGTGGAAGACGTAAAGTAGGTACAACTGACAGCTTTTGCAGGGCTGAATACAGTTCAGGGATTCATGCTACTTGTTGCCAACAGCCTGCTTTATTACCTGGCTGTTGTAGTTTGGTTTCAAGTGCGGCTACGTCTGTCCCTGGGAAGAACCGCTGCAGTGACCTGGTGCTGATGGCTCTGGAAAGACCTGGGGGCAGAGAGCCCCTCCTCCTGCCTTCCTGCCCATGAGCCCTGCCCTGGGGTCATTATTCTTCCTAACAGCCTGGGCAGGTTTTATAAACCTCTCCCTATTATTTTTCCCCGTGCTGGCTGCTGGCTTATTTTCCTGTGTGCAGTTGTTTGGGAAGTGGCACAAGGCTCAAGCAATGCAGTGGTTGCCATGGAGAGAAGCTCGAGTTTGTACTTTATTTATTTAATTTATTTCTGAATGGCAGTGTGCTGCAGTATGTAAAATCTGCATGACTTGCTAGCACACTCTTACCACGAACCTGGGGCTGTATTTAAGCACAGCCTGTCTTTTGAAAAGCACAGTAAAAAGCTGAGCCTCATTTGCAGCTGATTCTATTTCTTTTCTGGGATTGGATTTCCCTCGAGAGACTCATGTCTGAAACGTCCATTGAAGCAGAATTAACACTTACCTCAATTAAATCACAATTTTTTTACCTGATACAAAGACACCTTATGTCAGTGCTGTTAAATATGCAGTTTCAATGAGACTTATGGGAGTGAGTAGAGCATGGTCTTTTCATCCCTGTTTTATTTATTTATATAGCAACTAGAATCATGTAGAATCCTTCCTGCCTCCATGAAAAGGACAGAATTTGCAGAGCAACATTTACAATTAATTATCAATGAAAGATGCTGCTGAATTTTATTCTTCAGCATTACAGTCAATCTTGTCATGCTAAAGTGGCACATGAGAAACGTACAAATATGTTAAAGTCACTTTCTTTTTAGACTCATTAAATCTAATGGCACCAAAGCAGTGTGCAACTGTTAGTTAATAAACCTTCTATGGGATAACAAATCTCTTTGTCCCTCTTTTACCCCCTCCTTCCAAGGTTTTGAAGCTTTTAAAATGGTCATTGAAACTAAAACCCACAGGAAAAGTGAGTCTTTATTTGTATACTGTCACTAAAAAAAAAAAGGGTAGCAAGACAAAGGTGTTTTTTTATAATTATATGGATTGTAAGCAAGCTGAGAATGTGGACATGGGAGCTAGACTTTGGTGTGTCTGGATATTATAATTTGCACTCTTTTATATAGAAAACAAATAAAGCTTTTCTATATCTGTCCCTTTATAAAATAAGTTAAATCAAAACATTACAGTAATGTAGTATACTTGGTGTAAGAAGAGATGTTAAAAGTCTGCTGCTGTTACTTGGCAGATTCAACTACATTGTACCTTATCCAGTGCTTTGTGCATTCCCTGCTGCCTGGGAAAACAGGCTCACAAAACAGCCATAGAAGATCTGCAGGCTGGGCCCTATGTCTTTATTCTTATTTTCCATCCATTATACACTGCCAAGTTGCTTTGACAGTGCTAGCTATCTTTTAATTGGTTTAGTAGGTATTACACAGTTTAGTCATACACATTGATGATTAATTAAGCCAGCTCATATCTGTATTTAAATTCAAATCTAAGGAACAATATTAAATTTTGTCCTTTTCTACAAGATGAAATAGAGGGATAATCAAAAGATAAAATAACAAAAAAGGATCTTTTTCTAGTTATAAAGGGATGGAAATTAATAGATCGTCTCTGATTGGTGACTGCACTACGAAAGTTATTTAATAATCCACACACTTGAACTGTATTATAGAATTAATTTTGAAGTAATACCTTTCATTAGCACAATGTATGTATTTGCATTATGTCGAAGAAGTAATATCAAGCCTTCATTGTTATGAGATCCTTACTTATGAAGGTCATATGGCCTGTTGTCCTTGCGTGGGAGAATAGGCCAATAATTCAGCACTAGGAAAGTTAACACTGAACTTTCCAGAAATTTGCATAGGAGTCTTATAGAACTGAAGTAAACACATAGCAGAGAAAAGACCCTGAAGGAGTCAACAGAATGTTGGCTGTGACAATATTGGAGACTGCAAAAGGAAAGAAACCCATTTAATGCACATGAATGTTTTATTATACTGTGTGTCACTTGGAGTGACCTAGATTTTAGAAATTAGATACATGATTCAGGTAGCCTTAAATATGGATATCAGTAGAACCAGCTGCTAAGAGAGGTCCAGAAATTATCCAGCATCTTCTGCTCTTCACTGGTAGCTTCTTGGTTGGTCAGAAAATTCCCTTCATGATAACACAGTAATGTTTTTGAAAAGTTACTGCTGAAGAACTAGACTTCTGAATCCTTCCTGATCTCTAACAACATCTAAAAATCACAGGTAAGGCAGCTGATTTCTGCTTGAATTTCCACTAGGACTTGATCTTTTAGAGATGCTCATGATAATACACATTGAGAACATGGGGTGGAGCACAAAGCCCTGTCATGTAACAGGCAGGAATCCTAATCCTCAGCAGCTGGGAGCTGGCTGGCAGCATCACATGCTCTTTCTATTCCCACTCTGAATCCCTCAACACACGCCCTTCCCTGATCCCCTCTCACTCTGGAGGCAGGCAGGGAGAACTGGAAGGTGCCACCCACCACCTGTGGAGCAGAGCTGGCTGCTCTCCTGCTGGGGACTGCCATTTGAAAGTCTGTCCCTACATTTAGCAGCATGCAGGATATTGACAGGAAAAATCACCACCCCATGAAACAGCCCTAGCTTCAGTTTTCTTTATTTACTTTAACCTTTCAGAAGTAGAGCCTAACATTTGATTTCTCTACGCTATGCTTACAAAGCCCAGCAGTGTGCAACCAGCTGCAAAACACAGTTTACTGGCTGAAATTGCAAACAGGAGGTTTCTAGGCTTTCCATAGAGAAGTTGCTACAGCTGGTGACAAAACAGCTTAAAAGAACATCAGTAGACTTGAACAGATTTATTTATTTATTTTCAACTTCCCCTTGATACCAGAGTGGCGTCCACCTGGGCCTTCAGAAGCAGACCATCTTGCTGAAGTCTGTGCTCTTACAGACTAACAACTTGGAAAGGGTTAAATACATCAGCCACTCTATAAAGAAAGGAACAGGAGTGAAAAACAGCAGTACCTTAGACCAACCTATCCTCTGGGCAAAACACTTGTATCAATCATTAAGGAAAAGAGGGTCTACTTCTTACAAGATGACTGACAAAAAAAAAATAAAATAAATCCCAAACTCCAACCAATATTTGTTTGCCAAACAAATCCAAGTGAGTTTTTTGAAAGGGTGACCAAAGTAATAGATGACAGAAAGGTGATGAAAGCAATCTGTCTCTATTTCACCCAGGCATTTGATAAACTGTCACATCAGAAACTGGTGGGGAAATGAGAAGACAGGAACAAGTATTATATTGACATCATTGATCAAAAGCTGACTGCCAGCCCAAACCAGAAATTGTTAAGTATTTAAGGTAACCAGTTAAAAGGTATAGAGGCAGAGGTCTTGATGCTGGCATGTCACAGCATCTGGCTTCATCCTGAGACTGTTTTCCTGTATTTTACATATGATTCCTTAGGATTTATTTCGAAGGAATAAAAAAAAAGATGAAGGGAAACCTTAGAAAGGAGGACTTGTAACTTTAGTGACGACAACTGCAATTGAGAAAGTATCTAAACTCCACACATCCTTTTACTCTTATTTAATAGCATTATTCTTCCTCACACCACAGAAGTAATTCTCTCTGAAGACTATACAAAGAGACTAGGAAAAGGGCGGGGG
>NW_010303420.1:85685-96290 GCF_000700745.2 Antrostomus carolinensis
AAAAAGGAGGTTATTGAAAATATTTTTTATGACTTAATGTGATAGTTTCACTTAGCTGGCAGCCAAAAAAGCGTCCCCCCCACCCCTCAGGGAATTGGGGACAGAATTGGAGAGGTAAAGGTAAGGAAACTTGTAGGTTGATATAAGAACAATTTAATAATTAGAGTAAAATAAAATTAAAATAATAAGACTAATAAGAGTAATAATGATAACAACTATATATATATGTGTGATTCAGAGTACAATTGCTCACCACCCACTAATAATGATCCCAGAGGAGTGAATAAGAACCCTGAAACTGAAATCCCTCAAGATTAAGAATTCCACCAGGGCATGACCACTGCAGCCCAGGTTGCCATCAATCTTGACATTTCTGATTAGTTCATCTGTGTTGGTAAGCAGCAGGTCTAGTAAAAATTCTCTAGTTGGGCTTTCTATCACCTGGCTTAAGAAACTATCCTCAACACCCTTCAAGAGTCTCCTGGACTGTTTACAGTTTTCTACACCACTATATTTATACCATCTTTAGTGTTTTCATCCAAACTCCCTTATATAGCAGGGCATTGTTGGTTTCGGTTTTTTGGTTTTTATGAATAGTGTGCTTCTCAATTATAGCCTCAATACTATGAGGAGAAAATCTCAAAAGACACTTTTTTTTCCCCATAATTAAGCAGATGCAGAACATTAACATCAATTTTTCACCTCTTTAAATATTTCTGCTTGACAGAGGAAGATAACAAGGATAACAAAGCATAGTAGTGTGACGTTACAGATGCTCTCCCAATTTTTTTTCAGAGAAATGCATGAATATGAACTTAAAAATCCAGAAAATATTTTTATTTTTATTCACATCTTGATGTGATTTAACTGTGTTTACTTTTTTTGCTCTACAGAAAGAAAGCCTGTCTTCATAGGAGAGGTGCTCCAGCCCTCGGATCATCCTGGTGGCCATTCTCTGGACTTGTTCTAACTGGTCCTTGTAGTTATCAACATTGTGCTCATAACAATCCTCACTGAAAGCAAAGCACAGCGCTTTCTAGCTACTAAGAAGAAAATTAACCCTATCCTAGCAAAAACCAGGACACTTAGGATCATGACCATGCTGTACATGCTGCACAAATCACTCAAGAGGACAAACTGTAAACTCTCTTTCACGGAAGTAAGTGGAAAACTCACACATTGGTCTTAATAAAACACAAACAGATTTGATTCCTGCTCCCTACTCAAAGATATCCTAAACTAAAGCCCAGGTAGTGGAGAACCTCTGTCATCTCTGGAGAGCCAGCTGAAACCCAAACTGTAACATGAAGACAAATATAAAAAATCCAGCACAAACTTGGGATTTGTTCCAACTTGAAATAGAAAGAAAGTAAGTGAAGCAGCATGAGACTGTTGAGATTCAAACTAAAGGTCATGTTTCTATAAAATCTCTTTCACTTCACTCTCTTTGTATATGATTATCCATTTAATTCTGCGCAATTGCAGCTTTTCAGTTTTTAAGAGATGTTCATAATCCAGGATCAGATCTTGTATGACCCATCAGTTTTTTAATAACATATCATCAGTTTATGTTTAGACTTCAGGTAAAATGGGAGATCTAAAAAGATTAAAGCAATTGTGACAGTCTAAAGCAAAGATCTTCACTTTTTCTTAACTTTTTCCTATCTTATTATTAATAATACATGCATAAAGCATATTAAGAACTACAAAACACAAACATGTCACACTTCTTGCTCTACTGCACTGTTCAAAGTAACTGATGGCTCATGAATAACAGCTTCAAAAGCTGTGTGAGGATACACTTCCCACTACCTCAGCAATACAGAGCCTTTTAATCTAATCTCAAGATGCTAGATGTACAGAGACATTACTTAAACATAAAAATCTAATCAATATCCTAAAAGACCCATGTACAATGTAATTTTTTAATGTACCATTGTACAACTGAAAAGATGGTGAACGTTAAAGTTATATATTTCATGTCCACGATACAGAAATTTCCAAATCTGGTATAGCTCAATATACATAAGTCATTAGACTATGAAAAATGTGATTTATTTTATCCCATCCCTTACTTTTCCTCCTACTGAATATGAGGAATGGTTCTCTACCAGAGTCATGTGGAGCTACTGCAATCTAAGCAGATATTATCAGCAGCAATACAAATGCTATTTCTGTTTAAAAACAAAGGAATAAGTGTGATAACTCTCCCATAGTAAAACTGGCAATGTTGGGCAGGTAATGGTATTGATTATATTCCTTGGGTGTTTTGTACTACTATTATTCAGCTGGCCTTTTCTGACTGGCACCAGAGAGGAAGGAGAGAGGCAGCTCTTTCTCATCACCATATAGTGCTGTTATCGTGACAGTCCTAACTCTTAGCCAAGCTGCTGTGTGTACACAATCCTAAATTTCCTCACCTCAGTGCAGTTACAATGACCTACATTTAATGCAGAGTTTCTCCCAGAAGCAGTACCTTCCATCATCCCTCAGCCGTGATGGTGCTTCTTAGTGGGAACAATTTCAAACAATGAAGAAAGAACAACTGCAACTTTTGAAAAATCAAAGTACTACCAGAAATAAAGCAGATTAAATTATTGGCCTGATCTTTCTGTGTGTGCTTATATTTTAAGATAAGAATATCAATGTGTACAAACAAGTAGTCTGTAAGCATTAATAATATGAAACAGATCTGAGTATTCAGCTTGCTTTCTGGTGCAGAAAGCTGGATGAAACTGACCATATAAATACGAAGATTCAGTTCAAATTACTACAAAAGCTTTTTCAAAGAAATTGCTCTTTTGACTTTTCATTCGGGTGCTTCACCTTCCTGTACAAAGTGCACTAAGAGTCTCATTGTTAATGAAAGGCTTTATGAAAGACAATTAAAAGTAACAATGTAAAAAAAAAAGAAAAAAGACTAAGCAAATACTAGACCTGATGAAAAGCTCCGAGGTACTTTTATTTTAAACAATGTGTATCTGTTTTACAAAAAGGTGGCTGATCGTTTTAGTCCCATGGCCCTTTAAATTTATTTATTTATTTTAACCAAGTCATTCCATCTTTAGGTGATGTTTTGTGTTTATAGATATTTTAGGGTGATTCCAGCTAGAACATCTCTTTTGAAATTTGAATGCTGACCCCAAAAGAATTAATATAAATCCTTCTCCAAAACACAGCAGGGCTTTAGGAACAGAATTATATTGGCCTGAACACATAAAGGTAAGTGCTCATATGCGACTCAGAACTTCCAGAACCATCTCTAATCCTGTATTACTTGATAAGCTTAAAATTTCTAGGTGAATGCATACAAGCACACATCTTTTAAAATGCACATAACAATGTTTTTATAGATTCTTTATGAAAGAGATTATCTTTTAGGACAGAAATTTGCTGTGAGCAAGTTTCCAATTTGATGTGAAAGGGAAAAAATCATTTCCCAAACCAGCTAAGTTAACTACAGGGCAAAAATGTTGATCTCGAATATTTCTCAAAGCACCAGAGTTTATCTTTGCGTGCATGTATTTATGTCTTTGGTGTTTTTCACTATAATATCTCAATACTAATACAACATCTGCTCTGTTTGCACTAAGAGATGGGTGAATGTTTCAGGACAAGGACCCAAATCTACCTTAATAATTTTTATAATGCATATTTTAAATATCCCATGGGTTTCCAAAATTCTTTTGAGTGTGTTGCTTGGGATCTTTGGGAGCATTATTGCCTCACCCCCATCTGAATTCTCTATGTGATGAGCAGTATGATAAATATATATAGTGAAATAAATTTCTAAATTGTAAATTTAACAAAATGTTACAGGTTAAAGTTTAAACTACAGCTATTCATACTTAAGATGCTTCCTTAACACTCTACTCCGCTGCTGTTCTCACCAGTGCCTCAGTAACATAAGTACACCTGTTTGACATCAACTTGGGAGTTCACGGTCTCATTTAAAATCTAGAAACATTGATAGGACAATTATCATTGATTTCAGCATTTGTGGGATCAGGTCTGTAGAAATTTAGCCATAAAATATTGCTTCTAGAAATAATCACTTATCAGTCCATCTGCAACAGTACTGAAATGCAGAATAAGATATTATCTGTATCTGAAATATCCAGTTCCAAAGACACTTTGAATTGAAGTGGAAACAGCTGCAAACCCAGAAACATCCTAGTGTACTAACTAAATACTAATCATGTACTGGAAACTTACTGTTTTCAGTGAGAATAACACAAATGCAATACATTAATATTCATGAATATCACATGTATTATTAGTATAATTAACCCCTATTCATATATCCATATCCATGGGTTTGGATAAGTGGACTACTCATTCTTATGGTGGATGGAAAATCAGCTGGACAGCTGGGATTGCAGTGTGGTGATCACTAATAAAAAGTTCAGCTGGTGGCTGGATACTAGTGGCAGCGCCAGAGGTTAAAACTGGGGTCAGTACTGTTTAATGCTGTCATTAATGTATGGATGAGGGGACAGAGTCCGCCATCAGCAATAGTATCAGTTCAGAGGGAAAGGTCAATATGTTGGAGATCAGGACTGCTATTCAGAAGGACATGACAGGCTAGAGAAACAGACTGGTAATAAACTCATGACATTCAATACAAGTGCCAAGTCCTGCATCTGGCATGTAATAACCTCTTGCTGCAGCTGAGGCTGGTGGCCAATTGATTACAATGCAGCTTTGCAGAAAAGGACTTGGGGTTCCTGGTTGATACCAAGTTAACAGGGCACCCTTGAGGGCTGTCAAACATTGGAGCAGATTTTCTGGGAAGACTGTAGATATCTCCCTCCTTGGAGATGTTCAGAACTTGACTCTGCAATGCCCTGAGGTTGGCATTGCTTTGAGCTAGACCTGGACCAGATGTTCTGCAAGATCCCTTACAATGTGTATTATTTTCTGATTCTGGATTTTAACAACCTGCTCATAAAAACATTGAATACTATACATTTATACTGAAGATTACAAAATTATTAGCTCTGTTGCATACTACATCAACCTTTCTCCATCTTTTATGAGTGAATAGAGTTGCACTTGAGTATTCTTGTGGAGCATCATATCCAGTTCAATTTTCATGTCAGAAAAATAAGATGGCGTGTTTGTCATTCTTAAAGCAAGAAATAATTTTGCAAGTCTGACACTGCAACAATGAAAGCACAGCATGCTCATAAGCCAGATATTTTCTAGCTAACAAGATATTTGCTAGCATCTGTTTTATACAATTTAGTGACTACCCTCTGCATAGAGATAGCACACCATTCGTAGCATATACTCTTTGCTCAGTATGTTTAATAAATAGATTGCCTTCTGTTAATTTGATAACACAAATGTACTTTGTCTTAAAAAATGCCTTTGTATAGCCTATGAAAATATAACCTTGTAGAACTGGATTTAGTCTATACAACATGGCATTTTTTGACAGTACCATGCAATTAAAGGGTGTACCTCTGAGTGTACACAGCTACCTGGAACACAGAAATTTACTGTACTCCTTTCTTCTGCTAACTGACCTGTTTTCCAGTGTACCTCTCCATGAAACTCTGCTTACTGTGTTTTCCTTAAAACTGCATTTTAGCACCCCAAGGATTTCTTTATTACTTGCAGACTAAATGTGTGGCAGCACTTTAGTTAACCTGAAGACTTTGAAGAGAAATTAGAGACTCTACTGTGTGGTAGCTTGGAGGCAGCAAAGTTCTTTGCTATGGAGATATAATGTGTGCTTGTGTTCATGCCACAGCATCTGTATAAATATCAAGCTTATTCTCTGCTGTATGTTGACAATTTTATGGCTCTGCACAGTATTCCTTCTGTCTGTCACTATGTTCTAGGTGTCATCTTTCCTGCACTTCCTATGGTTTCCCTTTACTTTGTCTCCTTTTGTCTTTCTGACTTGGAACAGAAAACAACAAATGAATGTAAGCTATTATATGACACAATGAATGGGGCTTCATATTGGCTTCGTTTTTGTCTACAGTTGCTGTTGTTTTACTATCACTCATTCTAATTGTCCTTCATGCAATAAAAATATATTTATTTAAAAAGAGAGTGAGTCTTGATACCTACTAGGAAGTGATGATCCTTTAATATCAATATCTACCAATTCAGTACAGAACCACCACCCAGCAAGTGAATTTCAGACATTACCTGTATCCAAATAAAACCAATAAAAATAAGTACCAGCCTTTCTCCTAAGTCACAGGATTGAAAGCAGTCATTCTCTGAAGCACTGCTACTGAAGGTCTCTACTACTGAGCCATTATCCAAAGCTCTTAATTCTCTGAGCTCTCCTGCTTTGGATGGCAATTTTTCTTTAATAAAACTCTATATTAAAAAGCCAAATAAAGTGAGCTTTAATTCAGCTGCAGTGGTGCTTTTCCCTGATTCTGAGGAATCATAATGCTTCTGCTGAGAAACAAAGCACCAAGACTAAATTTCTTGCAGCTGTATTGATAACCATCCGTCACTGGCCTTCTTTATTTCAATTAGATTTCAAAGGTGCAACAGCAACAAAGTGCTGGCTCCAAACATTCTAAATAGGATATATTTCACTGTACATATTTTGCAAGCTGATGGAACATTAGAGTTAGCTTATTTCCAATACAGAGTTCTGTATTATTGCAAAATAAACTTTCCAGAGTTTATTTTTGCTACACCAATCATTCAAAACCATCTCATTCACCTGCTGATGGTACATAAGGCAACACAATTTAATTGAGATCACAGCTTTTTTTCCCTCTGAGCACATGTCCAAATTCTGAGGCACATAAAGACTACAAAGACAAAAATAACTTAACACATTTGAACATTCAGTTTCTATGGAGACAAATAAAAGTAAAATGTCTAATATGAGTTCTTATTCAGCCTGATGCCTTACAGATTAGAAGCACTTCACTAAGCCTTAGGAACAGACATTATTCCATAAAAAAATAAATAAAATAAGAAAAAAGAACCACCCAAAATCCCAAATCCTGTGTTTCTAATATGCACTTGTGTATTCTAGTTGTGTAAGAATTACCGCTGGCAGTCAGCGGCTCTTCTATTCCCACCCCACATTACGGCCTTATTGATATACTTGAGGCATAGTATGTGTCATTTTCAATAGCAAAATCTTCTTGTTGAAACATGAGAAAATTCAAAGCTCAGGACTTCGAGGCTTCTAGCCCTCACTACAAGGGTTTAGAGAACAATAGCTACAGAGTTAACTGCTAGAGATGCCTGATGCTGCTAGGTCAAAGCAATGAATGTTACATGAACTGTCTGACCTTTTAAGCCAGGATCAGCAAAAAAAGGTCTGAAAAGCACAGCATCATGATTAGAGCTGCAGAAGTACTCATGAGACTTCTCTCAGGCAGCTGGATACAGAGCCCACTTTTAAAAAGTGCATTTTAAGTGGCACTCTAGTCAGTCTTAAAGATCATATTTGAAGAGGTGCTGCTCACAATTATCATCAGCTTTAATGGTGTTTTCTGAACCCTGTGCTTCTGCAAGGCTTATTAGTTAGCCTAATGTCTCAGTCAGCTCTTCCTTCACATAAACTGCAGGTAAAACACAACATGAGATTATCAGTACTGAGAGTCTCTATAAAGCTTTTTTGCAAAAATGCAGGCTGTGATGATTATGTCTGAGCCAACTTCTATGCAATAGCCACGTAAGTTATCACTAGCACAGCACTGGGCTTCATCTCAGTTCCCGGCAGGGCTTTATTAGCTCCATACTGTATCACACTAATTATGGCTACATGTTTTTTTGGCTTGAAACTTGCTCACGAATGACCAGCTCAAAGCCTGAGCAGAACGAATTCATGCATGACTAGAAATACAGACATACAGAAGAAACGTGAATTACAATGTAGGAGTCAGCCTCAGCCACGTTAAGTTGACCAAACTTACTTGATTTTAATACTGTTAAACCCCTTTATCCACTCAAGGGTCTGTCAAACATTTTGTGTTAGAAAGGATCATATATCTACTCAGCTAAAATTTGTTATGCACAAAGATCACAAAAAGCTTGAAACAGCAGGGTACAGCTGGCTCCAACAGACAGAAGTAAAAAACTGACTAACCTCAGTGCAGACACGGGCAGGACCCACAGTGTATCTGTTCCCAAACGGAGGAAAGGTCCCTTGCACTGGCTATGAGCAGACTGCACTGTCTGTCCCTGCTCACTCCCAGCTTCTGCTGCTGTCGTGGCTCAGAACCAACTGTTCCTCCTCAGAGTCTGATTTCAGTTGTTTCTCATGCTCACTATCAACACTGACTGTATTTCACTCCTTTATTGGCAATGACTGGCCATAATAACACTTTAGACACTGAATTCTCACTTGGCAAAGTCTGCATTTTTCCAGCTGAGGACTTGCTACGCTGCAGACCCAGCTGAGGAAGTTCTGTACAGACTGATCCCTGTCTTTAGATAGTATAGAAGCATACCCATGGCACTGTGTTACGAAGATTTATCAATCAAATAAATACTAATTCAGGGATATCTCTACTCCATATTCTGCAGCATTATTGATATTAGTTGCTTGCAACTGCAATTTCACTACATATTCGGGTAGCCTTATTTATGTATGTCTTATTTGTACTTTTGCTATAGAATGTTAAGAAGATCTGAATTGTGCCATCAGGTTGTCCATTAGTCTGGCAGTTGGCAGCTTCCCCACTGACTAACGCTGAACTCAAGGGTTGATTTAAAAAAGAATTCCTAGAGATAACGGATGAAAATCAGAAAACAAGTAGAGAAATGCACAATAGTGCCAGCCGTGACACCGGAGCTGGCAGAAGCCAAGTGCCCAGCTGGCACATGGGTATTAGCCAGGCGATGCTCACACAGTTGCAGGGTAGCAGCAGCATTGCTACTAATGGGCTGGTTTGTGGGACAGTAAAGGAACACTGGGAGGGGGGGAATGAAAAGTCAATGAACACAATTAATGGGAAATTGGACTTGAGTATTTCCATTTGCCTAAATAGGAACTAATTTTGTGCATGTTATCTGGCTCATCATTTAACCTAAGACTTGCCTGTATACTTAATATACTACCAATTCTCATGAAGAATAACTGCTGGAAAAATCATTTTCTTTGTCTTTCACTAAAACCCTCAAAATGAGATTTATTTTACTCAACTAGAATTCTACCAAAATACCAACATAATTCCAAGTACTTCAGAAGCACTACTTCCTGAACTTTTCTTGCATGCTTATTTGACTCAAGAGGAGCAAGATTCAACTGCCTAAATGAATCTGAGCAAACAATGTTGAGTCCATATACAGTCAATGTGGAGATAAAGTGCTACTGATGAATAGGGTGCTATTCATCCAATCCTAAAACAGACATCTTAAATAGGTCAGATGAATCATATCCTGAAAGTACTTGCTTCTCTCAATTTACTGTAAAGCGAGTCTGGGGTAACTAGCTTTAACACTGACACCTACAGTGTAAATACTTAAGAGTCAGGTGAAATGAATGTCACCTTAGAAATTCAAGTGTAGAATCAGATACTTAATGTACAACTAAACAATGTCAAAATTTCTACAGTGAAACTTCTTAAAAAGCAAAAAAAAAAAAAACAAAAGAGGAAAATCTCATTAAATCCTAGATGATTTTTTTTTTTCCTAGAAGTAAATCCAAACATTAAATCAGTTTTTCAAAACTTCTTGTTCTGTTTCCAATATAGAAAAACAACTCCAAACTGAACAGTTTGGTTAACATGAGAGGTAGACACACTAGTTACTACTGGGAAGCAGAGGTCTTCCCTGCTCTCTCCTCTTCCAAACTGAGTTCTCCTGTGAGCCCCACACTGGGTAGCTGGCAGGACAACCTTCCACGCCAGTCTGTGGCAAACTGGAAAGAAATACCCATAGCTGCTGCCTTCCCCAATCCTTTGCATTTCCTACATCTGAATCTTATCAGTGTTAACCCAGTTCATTTTGACCCAACTGAACAAGCTGAATAGCTGTCTAGGATCATTTAGCAAGACTTAAAATCATATTTTAGGAAAAACAGAAGTGAAACTGTAAGCAAAACAAACCATAGAATCATAGAATGCATTGGGTTGGAAGGGACCTTCAAAGGTCATCTAGTCCAACCCCCCTGCAGTAAGCAGGAACATCTTTACCAGAGCAGTTGCTCAGGACCCCATCAAGCCTGACCTTGAATACCTCCAGGGATGGGGCCTCCACTACCTCTATGGGCAACCTGTTCCAGTGATCCACCACCCTCATATAGAAAAACTTTTTCCTAATATCCAACCTAAATCTGCCCTTTTCTAGTTCAAAACCATCACCCCTCGTCCTATTGCTACGTGCCCTTGTGAACAGTTCTGCCCCAGCTTCCTTATAGGCCCCCTTCAGGTACTGGAAGGCTGCTAGAAGGTCCCCCTGGAGCTTTCTCTTCTCCAGGCTGAACAGCCCCAGCTCTCTCAGCCTGTCCTCACAGGAGAGGTGCTTCAGCCCTTGGATCATTTTTGTAGCCCTCCTCTGGACACGCTTCAGCAGGTACGTGTCCTTCTTGTGCTGAAAGCTCCAAAACTGGGCGCAATATTCCAGGTGAGGTCTCACCAGAGCAGAGTGGAGGGGCCGAATCACCTC
>NW_010303421.1:0-10239 GCF_000700745.2 Antrostomus carolinensis
TCCGCTGTTAAATCTCCATGGGCTGCAGGGAACTTTGTCTTCTCTTACTTCATATGGTAGAACTGGGTGTAGGTCTCTGTCTTTCCCCTTCCTCCTCTTTCCTCTGGCAATGAAGCTCTCTCTCTCTGTCCTTTGTTTTGGCCGATGGTCATCTTTTGTTAGGTCAGTGGCCTCTCCTACAGGTTCACCCCCACCTGCTTCTTTTCAGGACAGTCCTTCCCCTCACAAATATGGATTCACAGAGGCATTTCTCTAGTGTCATTGGCCCAGCCTGGGCTGAGGAGTCTGTGCCTTGGAGCCAGGGGAGCTTTTTGCTCTCACAAGGTGGCCCTTCCCCCACTACCAAGAAACCGTCCCCCTCTCCCGTCTCCCCCCCAAACCCAACATACTCAAAAACCCGACTCTTCTTGCCTCCATCATAATTTTCCTTAATAGTGTCTGGCAGCTGCTGCAAGTATGTTGCCTTTAGATGTAGTTGAAATCTCTCAAAGAGTTAAAATCTGGGGTCTGTAGCTCATTTCCAGCCTTCCTCCCCACTCCATACACACTTACCCAGTGATGCCTCCTTGGCTGCTGCTAGAATGGAGGAAAAAAAAAATAAGGAGCAGAGATGCAGTGGAGACAGAGGTGCTAACAAGTTTGGAAGAAGGATTGATAGTCACTGCTGTTTCCTGTGTGCCTGCCTGGCTCAAATGTCACCTCCCCACATACTCCAGTCTGTCCATGAATGGCATTGTCTCTCTCTAGATTTTTTAGTTTAGACAAGATAGGTTCTATATGGTATTACCTTTTGCAGCTGCCATTTTGTATATCCTTATAGCTAGTGTTGTTTTAGTTTTATATTCTTATATTTTGCAATATCTGTAAGGCATTGTAACTGAGGTCCTTGAGTAACTTGTTTTTTATTGTCTTATTCCAAGAATATTATTATGAGGATAATTCTTGACCTAATTATTTCAGTTTTATCGTGGTACTTAAAGGGCTATTTGAGGGAAGGAATTTTCTTCAAAGTAATGGGAGTTGACAGAGCAAATCCTAATTGTTTGTGTTTGTAGCTTACTTCTGAAGTGAAGGATGCCATAAGCTTCAGAAAAATTTCCGCCCCAACACATTGGTTGGGCATGGGTTCTTTAACGAGAATTTGGTTGAAACTGAAGATCAGGGCAAATCTGTCTATATGTACTTAGTCGGACAATGCAACAGGAATGTTCTCATAGCATCTGGAAATAAGATTAGTTTGCTTCTCCTATTCTTAAACATAAGAAAGTAGTAGCAAGTTATTTGCACTGATAGAACTTTTTGTATATAATCTGTTCATGGCATTAATATTAAAAAACCCCTGATAAGTGTTTTGGACTAATGTATATTTGCCAAAATGTAATTGTAAAATGCATGCAGCACATGAGGTGACAGGTTGTCATCCCAGAGGAACTGAGCGACCTCTCTGAACAATCTATAATTGCTGTTAGCTGCTTTGTTTAATAAATAATACTGTATAGTATATAGAAAAGAAATAATAGCATGTATACATGAATATTTATTTATATATAAGCAAGACATAAATTTGTTCTGTTTCTTTTAGCATAAGCTTAAATCCAAAATGGGTTTCTTCACTCTGAGTGAAGTTGGCACGCAACTCTGGTATGGCAATTTAAAAATATTGTCTCAGGCATTTTCTATAATAATTACTTAAGCACCTTAAATTCTTCCATGCGTCCAGAAGAACTACCTTAACAGCTGAAGCATTTTGGTGTCTGTTTTGATACATCTCCCTGACTAGCCTGATCTCTTAACTATGTTCAGTTTGCCTCCTCATTCGAAGGACTATTTCAGTAATTTGTTCAGTAACATTTCTCCAAGTAAATATTTAATCATTTTGTTGGCATAGTCATACAGACACCTATCTTCCAGTGAATATTCAGCTCTTTTCTGATATTTGGATACTCTCTAGAGAAAGAGATACAAGTTTGAATTTCCTCAGGCAAACAAGGAGATTCAGCCAAGTTAGCCTCCACTGGGTTTCTCTTTACGAGGAGATTTTTTTCCTGAAACGTGGGAAAATCTATCACTTCTGGGCTTGCAGGGGGAAATAGTTGTCTCCATTGCACTTGGTGCACAGCGCCTTTTTGGTTTTGGATTTTTATTTTTTTTTTGTGAACATATATAGTGAGACCTGATAACACAGATTTATGTACCTAAATTGTATTAGATGTGAGGCAAATGATGCAGTCTTCAATCCAGTAAAGGCTGTCATTTTTGTTCATGTTCAGATACAAGTCAGCTAGGAAGCTGAAGTAAAAAACCTAAAGAATACCGATGTCCAGCTTAGGCATCTCTGTTCCTTTTCTGAACTGACCCATATTGTTCTCATTAGACTGTAATTAGCTGCTTGGTTTTACAGTTATGCTTAGTCTGCACAGCATTATGAAGTAAAAGTCATGCCTTTTCACAGTGTATTAATGAATGGGCACAGTTAGTAAGGCATAAAAGACACCTTAGGATGCCTTTCTTTGTAAGTTTGTTGTGTTTCATGTTTGGATACAGTGCGACAAATCCAGAACCTTCTTTCTGTGGACAATCATTTAGAACTCATGACAAACTTTGGTTTGTTTCTTCTTTTTCAGTTTATTGTATGGACCTGTTTGTGGGGAGTTTACAGAAAAAAAAACCTTACGGATTAAATTCTTGTTGGTAGTTCAGTGAGTCATAGTGAGTCCAGTTTCATGTTTGCTTTCAGAAAAGCTGAAAAATGTTTAATGATTGACACATTTTATTTACTAAAAAGAATTTAAAAGCTAGAACTGCAGTTTTGCTTCTGCCTTTTGTTCTTTCTCCTTTCCTTTTCTCCAAGGTGGATGTATACCTTTTTTTTTTTTTTTTTTTTTTTTTTTCATTTCAGGTAATTGGAAACATTGATAAAATCTATAAATGGGAAATGATAATAATAATAATAACTGCTTCTAAAGACTGTAGTAAAGTTAATTTTATATGGAAGTTATGGTTTAAATTAGCAGAAACTTAGTGGTGTTTTAAAATGTGTACTACTCTGGGCTTATATTGAAATGTTTCATTACCAAATTAAGTTTTATTACCCAATAATACAGACGATTATAAAGATTTATAAAGTCTTATTTTGTAAACTTTATTTTTGTAAGACCTAAGCAAAGCAGTTCCAGTAAACTTGGTGAATCAGTTGTTTAACATATAAAAAAGTAATCCAGTTATATATGATTAATTTAAAAACATCTACCTTTCTGTGACCTACAGGCAAGGCTTTTGGTAACTTTTTTATTTGAATCAAAGCTAAAATAGCACAGATTTTTATTCTCTACCCACCACCACACTCCACCCCCCACCCGCCCAGAAGATTTAGACCAAATGATTTGAAAGTTCTTTCGTGTTCCTCTGAATAACTATTGGCTGCTTCAACTATGTCCTTATGTATCTCCCTGCTATGTTGAAAATTTTCCTGAGATTCCTAAATTTATGATCATAATCTTCCTCTGACATGATAATCTCTCGTAAAATAAAATGAATTAATTAATGTCCAGGTTAATTGTAGTTAGTTTGGTACATCCTCTCATCCCTTCACTTGGGAAATGTCGTGGAAAATGCATTCTGAAATGCTAAATTCTCCTTTCTGAGGTTTATTTGAATTCAACTGGAGCTTCTGTAAGCTAAACAACTGTTGAAAATTAAGCAACTACCCTACATGCTTCAGAAAACAACTTATCTGGCTTCTATATTATTCTGATATTATTGACCTGAACTGTATAATTAATGCTTGCAAATTCAATATGAGAAATAAATTCCTTTCAAACCTTACCAAAATTCATTGAACTTTTCATCTGAGAAACTCCAATATGACAGATTTAAAAAGAAGATATTGTGGTTTACATAGCACAGTGAGTGTGATCCATGTTAGTGTGGAAAATTGTCCTCGTCTTTCCTTGTTTTGTCTTTTTGATTACCAAAACATTGTGTGCTTCCTTTGAAAAGGAACTGGGGCTGGGGGGAAATGCTACTAATTAGAGGAAGGGTAGTTACTTACTGAAGCATTTTCATATTTTAGAAGGGTAAATTTCCATGAGGAAAAAAAGAAAAATATTCTATAATGCAGAATAGGGAAATGCTCATAATCTTGTGTGTTGTTCTCTCTTCTGTGAAAGTTATTTTAAATTAAACTGAGCAAATGTTCTGCATCTTTAAGCATTCTGTTCTAAATGAACCATACTCAATACTAAAACCTCTACTTGGTGATAATACTCGTAACACTTCTAAGTCTTCTACAGTGGTCTTCACAGGCTTTATTTTAAGAATATAATCAATTTTTCTACAGTTATGTAATGGTTTATGTATATTGCAATGAGAGAGAGATGATAGAGAAAGCACTGCAATTAATTTAAAGTGAGCCTTTTTTTGAAAGCTTACACCTTTTTCATTGGAAAGCTAGATGGATAATCTAAACTACTCCTAGATCTGCTGTAGTCTAGCTCAGTTCTGTTATTTACTGTGTATGCATTTACAAAAACAAATTTCCAGAAATGACTGCATTACTTTAGAGCTCAGTTCTAACAGGATAATCTACACCAAGTATGTTAGATCCTTTTGAAAATGTTTTTCAGCCATGGAGTATTATAATCACAGATTTTGTGGGTTTTTGTTTTTCATGTAGGCAAGAACCTAATCACAGGGCTCTATGCATAGATCTCCTTTAACAAGGACTGTTGTTGCACATTCTTTTGATACAATGTGTGGTTTTGCACATGCATTTTGGGCTATTATAAACATTTCTGATGCATATTCAAGTCTCTTACCAGCTCCTAACTGACTTTCAGCATCACTTGAAAGCTTTTGGATGTGCAGTGTCTGAACAGAGGATAAAGAACTTTCAGCTGAAGAAATCTGACTGTAGAACAACCTTATAAAACAACCACCCACTTTCTTTTTCCTTTTGCTGAGCATCCTAATCAATGACAAAGTGTCAAATATAATAAATGGACATGGCAGCCAAGTCACATATTTTTTTGACATCTGTTGTCTCTCTTGGCCAGAAAATACAAGGCTGTTTGGAGCACTTGCTTTGGAAGACATGGGAGTCTAAAGATGGTCAGATTATCTGACCATCTTTAGAAAATACTGAAAAGTTTTAATATCTTTGAGAAAGAGACTCTTCAGGGAGAAGGAAACACATAATTTTAACCTTATTTATTAATCCATATCTCTGCCCCAGCATAATTCTGAGTCCATAAATGGAAAAAATGTAGCATTAAGGATTTAGTTATTGCCAGCAGCTTGGTGGACCAATGTCACTCAGGAAGCAGTTGAGAAATCTAAGACAGCTTTAAACTCAAGGAATATTTTTAGCAGTATATACATAAAATCCACAGACAAGGTAAATTAAAAAACCCCCAACTTTATGTAATACAGAGATTTTTTTAAAGTCCATGCATAAACCTGAACTTAAATGGTATTATAATTTGTTTTTCTGTTTTCCTTTTTCACTTGGTTATTCCTTTTTGTATATAATTTATTGAAATAGCTAAGACATATTTCATTAATGAACAATCTAACAAAGCAATTTCACATTGTTAGTCAGTTGATTTAGTGATTAATGTATTTGTTATGCTTGCAGATAAAAAAAACCCAACATTTATATAGTGTAAACTGATGACCAATTTACTTGGATGCTGATACAAATCCTTTTGCCACTGTGGGTTCATGGTTTATAAACAGTGAATTAAATGTCACTGACTTTATTATGGAGGGAAAACACAAAGTTTGTAGCAAGAGTGAAACAGTGTATGATTTGCTAAAGTAGAAGATAGTGGTTGAAACTCTATGATGAGACAAAGATGGTGAGTCCATATGCAATTTGATTATTTCCATTTTATGCCCAGCTTGAGCCTTGCAGAGGCTTTTTTTTTTTCAGTCTCTGCTATTTTCTGTTCAGTAAGTATGAGTTTTATGGGTTTCAATGAACTTCTTTCTCAAGTGAGGTGTTTTGAATTAGAAGCTCAGCATAGATACCCTCTTCCCAAGTTTGCATTCCTAATAATAATGACTTACACAAGATCAGACAGATTTTGCAGTCTGTGTTGTTGGTCCCTTGTAAGGACAGTGATACACATTTGAAACATTACCCTGGGGCAGCCAAGTCTTGGCATTAATAGGAAACACCTTCTTTCATGTGGACATAAAATTTCCACATCAAAGTGTTGAAATGATATTAAAGTCATTGTAAAAATTATTTATGCTGTGACTCAGGTTCCATAGTCACTGAAGAACTTTGAAAATTTAGGTTAAATTTTCTTTTTCTGGCATGGTTTCAAGCTGATTTCTTGATAATCTTTTCCCTTCTAATGCTGCATTCACTTTGCTGAACTAAAGGAGTTTCACTAGAGTTTTCTGTGGAGAAGTGGAGTCTTCCTGAAGCATGGGAAAATTTCTCCAAGTCAATTTTGTGGTATAATGTGGCTTTATCTCTTAATTATTTAATGGTGAAAAGTTGCTGTCCTATTTGATTTAGAAACAAAGACAGCAATGCTATGTTTTACATATTAATGAGTGATAAGCTCTTTTAAAATCACATACATAACGGAGTAACATCATTGATAAGTATGCAGTTGTGTCACAGTTCTTCCTGAGATAAAACTGAAATTGTCTTAAGCTCTCTTGCGATGTTTCAGGAAACCTTTATCTTTAGTAGTTCTATATTAGGAGAAAAAAATGAGATCAAAATGCTTTACATTACTGTGACCTCATCTCAGTCTACACCTTCCTCAAGGGGGGCAGGAGAGAGGGAAGTGCTGATCTCCTCTTCCTGGTGACCATTGACAGGACATGAGGAAATGGAATGAAGTTGCATCAGAGGAAGTTCAGATTGCACATTAGGGAAAAATTCTTCACTGAGAGGGTGGCTGATCACTAGAACAGGCTCCTCAGGGAAGTCATCATGGCACCAAGCCTGTCAGAGTTCAAAAAGCATCTGGACAATGCTTTTAGTCATATGATTTGGTTTTAGGTAGTCCTACGAGGAGCAGGAAGCTGGACTCAATGATCCTTGTGGGTCTCTTCCAACTTGAGATATTCTGTGATTCATTTTATTACTTAAAACAGACAATGCTGTCTTATCAGGAGAAATCATCAATGAAGTTTCATTAATCAGCTCATACCTTGCTGGCAAAAGCAAAATTAAACTAAATGACAAATGTTTCAAATGAACAACTTTTTTTTTTTTTTTTTATCTTAAGTTTTTTTAATCTTAAGTAATGTGTGTCTCAGTGCTCTCATCTGACTATTAGAACCTATTTAAGATAGGATGATTAGTTTATCTTTGACAAATACCAACAAAATATGTTGCCACCTAGGAAAAGACAGGAGGCTTTCAATTCCCTGAATTAGGCATCCAAAAATCCCCTACCTGGTGTCTGCCTAATTATAAGAACAGCCAGGAATTGCTAGGTACGTTGCTGTGAGCTTCGTACGTGCCTTTTGTTGCAGTTTTGTATATGCTGTGAAGCCATATTCTGATAAAAAACTAGAGAGCATGGGACTTTAGTTTCAGGGTCCTGATACAAGTGCTCTGAATTTAGTCTGGGCTATCTTATACTGCACTCTGGGCTTTTGCAGCATTACTGTGAGTTTTCAAATTAATACTTAATTCAATAGTCAGTCACTTTCAAGAAGACTTATGCCAGGCTATATCTTCAGAAATCACTGTTTTTAAAGACAGTCTAAAGTTTATGTTAACAGAATACTATTTGATGGATTAGTATTAAAGTTTTTGCAAAATGAACAATTCAAACTACTTATTTTATTATCTTTTTTTTCCCGCAATCTACTCCAGACAATAGACTTAGAGGGATTCAAGCTGTTCATGAAGACTTTTCTCGAGGCAGAGTTACCAGATGATTTCATTGAGCATCTTTTTACATCATTTAGCAACAAAATCTCTCACTGCAGCCCATTAATAAAAAACAAACCCCAGCACCCTTCTGGAGGTAAGTAGTAAAACCTACTGTAATATAGGAGCAGAAGGTTCCCTCCCCCTGATATTTTATTATGGAATTCTAAATGATATATTTCTTTTTTTACTCTGGTATTTGTGAAATTAGAGAAACTAACTCAATCATGAACAGGAAATACTGTGAAAAGAAATAGAAATTAAATGGTTTAATCTTTATAATTCACAATAATGATGCAGCTGAGACACCAAGTGGACAGTCTTTGTCACTTTAATGCTAATCAGATTGCTCTGGTTATGTGATCTTGCTGCCTACTCTATTGTGTAATCACTTAGAAAACTTCAGAGCTTCATGCAGGAAGCTCCTGCTGGTGCTCTACAGTTTCTGTGAGCAGCTACTGCTGCTTCTCTTAGGTGTGATACTGCTATTAATAATCTTACATACTTATCAGCTACCAATAATCTAAATATCCTGTAAGTGTCAGAAGCATTTATTTTCCCAATGTAAGTATCCTTAATGCAGTTTGAAATTTTAATGCAAAATTGAACATTTTTATTAAAAAAAATAATAATCAAATTATTAAGTTTAAATTATTAAGAAGACATAGCATATTAAAATACTTCCATGCCAAATAGGGTTAAAAACTCTCAACTTACAAAATTTTAGAAAAAAATTAAAGAAAATTTGCAGAAGAAATTTAAAGTTAACTTTCTAACTTTAAATACTTGGTTTAGCACTTTAGCAATTTGGGAACTCTAATCAACATCCAGTAGCAAAAAGCACAAGCTAGACTAATTTAATGAAATAAGCTGCATGTTTTGAACAGTTGGCATAAGTGTTTAGAGCAAGTTACCAAATAGTATGATGAATCGCTTGAATTCTTTATATGAAGATTAGGTGTCTTCAAATTGCAACTCATCCAGAAGTTGTGAATTTGGTACAAGTGCTACTAGCTGAAATACCAGTTTTTCTTGTAGATAACAAGCACAAGGTTTCCATAGATGCCTCAGTATGCAATACTAAATATAGGCTTTCAGATATCACCTATTTAGTTTGATGTATTTTTTCTTTTTAGTGCATGCTGTTCTTAACCATGTTAAACAGAAAGTTTTAAATTATTTTTTTTTAATTTAAGTTTACAGTACCCGTTATGTCCACTTCTTGGCTTTATGTTTCTTGGCAAAAAACACCATCTGAACAAAAAAATAAAAAATACTATATTATATTGTCATTTTCTATTATATTATAATATATATATAGTGATATAGTGGTCATTAAGTGTAATTAGACTTAACTGAAAAAGCTTTTTTCTGCTAGTGAAGCTTGCTTACCACATCAAGGGTGTGATTCTTCATTTTTTGTTTTTTTTTTTTTTTTTTTTTTTTTATTTGAATTGAATTCTTCAGGAATCTTTTTTTATCCTTTCTAATCAGAACTGCCATGGACACATCTCCTTCCACAAATATCTGCTGTGTAGACAGTACATTTCCAACTTCTTGGGCTTTTGTTCTTAGTTATGTAGACTCATTCCATGTGCAGAGCAGTAGGCTTAGTAGACTATAATGTAATCAGTTGTGTGGAGTATTCAAAACCTTTTGTTGCTAATTACAGATCTTATAATGAATTACAGGTTTGGGCAAGTCGTTTAGACCGGTGATTCAGTTCCTTACCCTTAAAGATGCCGTGCAACAGAATCTCTAAGGACATGTCTAAATGTATTAATTATTGTATGCTCTAGGTTATATTATGGATGTCATAAATTTTCAGCATTGCATTTTTTTCAACTATGAATATAGATTCTGTTGCCTATAAAGTTTCAGCAGCACAATTTCATTTCCACTTTCATTACTTTTAATTTTTCATTGAAGTTTTTGTCATATTTTCATCCTTGAGTAGCATCAGCAATAAACATGTGCTATACCAGCCATCAAAATTTGTAATCTTTTACACTTAACACTTTTTGCCTGGTAACTCCAATGGCAGCTGCCGTTTATTGGTGCTTATTTATTTATCATGCTGTATTTTTTATGTGTTGTTGGACTACTGTTATGTCAAAAAATAATCTTTTATAATTCTGGTGTTGTATTTCTATGATTTTGAAACTTCATATGTACAAATGATAACAACTGATTTCAGGTCATTGCCAGATTTACAGCTAAATTCTGCCCAGTGCAGACCATACTCAGCTTTCTTTGCTTTTGCTATAATTCTCTCTGATAGATTTTATTCTTATGTGTGGTAAAATAATAACAATAATAACAATAATAACAAT
>NW_010303422.1:0-479 GCF_000700745.2 Antrostomus carolinensis
TGAGTGCTCAAGTTCTCCCACTGCGACAATACTATGAAGCAGAACAATTTATTTTTGTGCAATTTTTTCCCCTATATGAAAAGCATTTTTATAAAGAATAGTTAATTGAACAGTTCTTTGTACCTCCTCACACCAAAACAAAACATACTAAAACCTGGTTGAAGGAGGAAGTCAGATAACAACTTGAGATTAAATGCAAAACTAACTATATAATGACAAAGCAATACTAATGGAATACTTTTCCTGTGCATCAGACAATTAGCATGTTGTTGGGGTTCACCTGATTATAGAAAGTATAATAAAGGGTTTGGGTTTTATGAACTTACGAAGATGTTTTGCTGTCACGAGACCATTTTTTAATTTGAGAGAGTTTATTGATTAGAAATATTCCTTTTCCTTGAGCTTTGCCACAAGGTTTCATAATCCAAGTGCTGGAGGGATTTTTTCTGAATTCTTCAACAAAGAGATTATAATCAGCA
>NW_010303422.1:506-9478 GCF_000700745.2 Antrostomus carolinensis
TGAGTTAAGGAAAAAAAAAAGGTGCACAATTAAGGACACTTATTTGCTAAGGCCATTGACACATACAGACTGAAAAAAAATTCTGTCTTTTCAGTTTTCCAGTCTGGCATGATCCACTTTCATTAAGAAACACTAAGACTCATCTCATTTAAATTCTAGTTTTTAGCTTTTACTTAAACTATTGCAAATATTGCATACTGCTAACTTCAGATTAATAGATTTTAATTGATGTGAATCAATTTTCTTCTTCTGTTTATACGCAGTAAATTATATGCTTATATTAGTATTATATAGCATTCCAACTTAACATTATCAAACTTTCTCAATTTCTTATGTCAGCTTTTACCATTCCACTAACCACCTTATCATACTCTGTGCATGCAAAAATGTAAATGTTGATGTTGCTTCCCCTTTGGATGTAGCAATTTTTATTTCCATCCAGCTCCCATTAGTCACTCTTATTTGCTCCCACAAGCAGTATTACCATGCTTACAGAAATCTAAAGAAAAGCATTTCTCGCTTTTTGCTATCCAATTATCTTCACTGCCATCCAGACAGAACTGCTTCCTTCTTACATGATGAACAGTGCTTTCATTTCACTTTCCCAAGATGTAAATCAACTCAGCATATCCCCATCTCTGTTTCACTGCAATGCTTTCTGACCTCCAAAACAACTTTACTCTCCTCATTCCTGATCTATTGCTAGTTTGGTTTGGGGTTTTTCGGTTAAGTTGGTTTTGTTGGGGTTTATTTTATTTATTTTATTTTCTAGCAGTCATTATTTGTTCTCCAACTTCCCACAAATTTCTCCTCTGAAGAGTTTGTTCATTCAGTTTGGTCCAGAGCCTTTCTGCAAAAGTTTATTTTAGTTTTTGCTACAGTATCAGATTTTCAGATAATGTTTTTTCACTTTTAAATTAAAGAAACTCCAACCCTATCTCATATGAAGTTCCAGAGCCCTTTGGCTTCACCACTAGTCTTACTGCAAAGTACCTTAATCCCACAATTTTCCCTCTTCAAAATAATTTAAAACCAAAGCAAAACCGACAAAAACCCAACCAACTAACCTCTGCCCTGGACTCCCCACCGCAACCACAAAAAGCCTAGTTACAAATCTATTTTTGTACCCTTACATTTTAAAATAATAATTTCATTATCACTTCATCCAGTGTTGCTTCAGCTAATGCTGCACTGTCAAGTTCATTCTTTTTTAAGGACCTTACTACTTATAAAAGTAAGTCTAAATACAACTTCCACGCACACAAACTGGATTTGTGCTCCTTGAATACTGCTGAATACTACACAGTGGAGGAACTGGGCCTTAGTGCTGTGGTTATATGACAGGGAAACAGAAATGTTCAATCTTTTATTCCTGCTTTGTCTCTAATTTCAACAAAGATCCTGAACAAGTGGCATCCTCTCTATTTCTCTCAATTTGTAAAATATTATCCATTATCCTTCAAAGCAAGGTTTGTGAAAAGCTTTGAAAAGATAATATTCCATATGAAATATTCACCACCACTGTTTTTAACACTTCCCAATTCTTGTGTTTCCTTATGCTCCAATGGCAGATTTGAGGGGAGAGAAAAGGAAGACAGAGAGAAGGCTCTTAAGTTTGCAGAATGCAGCAAATAATTTCAGGATAAAGTGCACTTTATTTAATTGACACAGAGGCACAGAGCATTTCAAGGTAGTCACTTCAATGTTCTAACACTTCAGAGGTTCAGTGTTTTCTGTGCAGAAAAGCTAGCTCAATTCTAGGTTATTGACTACATCGGAAAAAAGATTAATACTGATGAGAACCACATACCCAAATAAATATATTTTCCATTTTCATCCTTTTCTGCAAGAGGACTTCCTTCTTTCTCAAGTTCTTTTCTATATCGCTTGATATTCTTTACCATCAAATCTTTTCTGGTCAGTTCATAGTGGTTTGGGAAATGATTGACAATTTGGTCATCAGAGAGGCGGTAACCAGTTTCCACACTGAAAACATTTCTGATTGTTTGCACACTCATCCTGAAAGCAAAGACAGATACCAAACGATTTCTCCCAAGAAACACAGCTCAGGAGGACAAAGTTGAAATGTTTTTGTTACATTCACTTCATCTTTTCTCTCTCTCCTTTTTCTTTAGGGTATAATATTTTTTTGCAGTGACAATCCAACATACTGAACTTCTAACAGCAAAACCAATGAAAACCTGCTGTAGGTTTTACTGATGCCTCTACTACTACTGAAACTGGTGCAAAAAGTGAGGAAAAGGAAAATGACAACTTGACCCTACTAGACTCTGGCTTGTTGATAATCAGGTCAACCCCCAGCAGGGCCTAAAAATAACTGATGCGCACCCAAATGCTACAGAAGCATCTTTCTAAATCAGTTACTTCACTGTCTGGAAACTCAGCTTTCCTCTTAAAAAAAACCCAAAAAACCCCACAAAACCAACCTCCTACTGACTACTTTGCTATTCAGATTGTAAAGGACTTCAAGCACATGAACAGAAAACAATGATTCAGAGATCTTGATAAAAACACCCGTAAACGCCAGATCAGAGGGCTGCAGTGACAAAGTAATCAGATCAGCTATCTACTTCATTTTTCTCAGAATATAAGAGCAGGGACATAGACATGAAGAATTTTCTGTATTAGATGTATCACATTGGAAATTTAAGATTATTTCCTGAATGCCATCAATCTATTATATTATCATTTCAGGAAGGAAAAAAACCCCAAACAAAACAACCAGTCACACAACAGTTTCCATGACTGCCCTGTTCTCCTGTTCCCCCCCAACCACATTCCAAAAGCATGAGCAGATTACTAGATTCCTACCCATTTAAATAAGTGGTTCACAAAGGGTACATTTGGCAGCACAAACCACCATTCTGTCCTATTTGAAAGGGACAATATAAATAGTTTGGTTTACTTAAAGAGTATTGTTTCTGACTATTAATAGATTATTGCATTCTAGGACAGCATTTCACAGTCTTATAGTAGACAAATGCCAAATAAGAAGTTAGATTATTTACTCTCCTCCTTTCACCATTATCTTGATTTAATTTCACATTCACTCTCAGTATTGAACTGCTGAATTATTAGTCTGCATATAAATCATTATCATGAAGGGAGAAGGAAAGTACAGTTCTCAGGGCCTTTATTACAGGAGCCTGGACTCTGGTAATGGGGCAAGCCTCCACTACATCGATAAAAGAATATTTTATCATCTATTGGAACTGAGTACTCTTGGATTATTTTGCTTATGTTGTGTTGTGTTGTCAGAAAATTCTGAGAAAAGATATATTCAAAGATTCCCCTCAGGCCACAAATCCTCCCCAACAGTAAAGGAAAAATTGTGCTTAGTGCATACAAAAAAACCTAATAAAATCAAGTATCACATATTGAAACAAAAAATACAGAGCACAGCCTATCCCTGGGCTTTTTACAATTGGTATTCCCCGAAGTGACCAGTATCTTGCTAGGTCACTGACTTTCCACTCCCTGACAAAACCTCTGGCAAACTGTGAAGATACACAAGATCAGTAGCATGGGAATGGATCCACACAGATAGGACCTCTGTCCCTGAGGAACCCCAATGACTTCAGCAGGCCTGCACAGATACAGGAATCTACCAATGCAAATCTCAAGAGAAGACCAGCAATAGCCTAAGAAATTACAGAAGAAAGGAAACAATGTCACACTCTTAGGAGCACTGCAGTAAATCAATGATAATTTCCACATTTTTCAATATGCATTTTGTTATATTATTAATGGTATTAACAGAAGACATTAAATGCTTCACAAATTCAGCAACTGGTATTTTTATGTACTTACCAATAAAAATTCCAGTCTTCATTTTCTGCCACCTGAATCCAGCCTCTTTTTTCAAAGTTGTTTATTAGAACAGATTTTTCAATGTCAGTTACCCACTTTACCTTTCCTGCCATTATCTTAAAGCAGAATCAACCTGTTAGTAAAGAAAAGTTTAAAGATGTGAAGTTGAAAACAGGGGAGGATACAAACCAGGAAAGTCAAAGCAGAAGAAAAGTGGCATCTAGAAGGCACTTTAACATAGCAAGATAGAAGTAGTAAATTAATTTAAAAATCAAGGAAAATAACATGTTAGGTTCAGACTGAAATCCTGCATTTGTCAGCTGGACACCTGCAAACAAGGACATTGGTTACCAGGACCTTTCACACTCCCCCGTCAACCTACCTTTTATGAATGGGCATACAACTCACGTCTCCCCTTAAACAGACTAACAACAGAAATCACTATCGTACACTTACTGGGTAATATTTACAGAACCAAGTGTAGAGCACAGACATTTCATTATTTCTAACCAAGACTTACATGCATATACTCTTTTCCTTTGTTTTCAAGTAGAAGAGTTCATATGGATCACTTCATGACTGTAGAAGACGACAATTCCAAGAGAATCCCTTTGCATGCTCTATCAAGGATCATGATTTGAACCACAAGGAAGGGAAACGAAGTAATGTTACCAAATTTGTGTTGTCTTCTCTGTAGTTCATGCAGCCATGCTTTTGCCTTCTGCTCTAGCTGGGGGGATATGGATACACTGATATTAAACCCCTGACAGCAGGATTTCCCCAAACCTGAAGTTGTTAGAACAGCTGCATTTCAATTCCTGACACCTAGGTGTCACTTTCTGCATTCGATCTCTCACTTGTCCAGATCAGCCTTTTCCGTTAGGATCACACAATCATTCCAGCTGGAAGCCACTTCAGATCTCTTGTCCAGGTTCCTGCTCAGTGCAGGGTTAGCTATGAGGTCAGACCAGGTTGCTCAGAGCTTCATCCAGCCACGTTTTAAAAACTTCCAAAGATGGAGATAGCACAGCTTCTCTGGACATCCTGTCTCACTACTTTACTGGCCTCATGGGGAAAAGATTTTTTTCCATATATTTTTCCATATATTCTGAACTTCTCTTCTTTCAGCTTAATGCCTGTCGTCTCTCATCTTCCCACCCTTCACCACGCTGAAGAGCCTGGCTCTGTCTTTTTGATAACCTCCTCACAAGTATAGGCAGGCTGCTATTAGGTGCCTCCAGAGCCACCACTTCTCCAGGCTGAAGAAACACAGTTGCCTCAGCTTCTCCTCACCAGACAAGTGCTTCAGCTCCCTGACCATCTTGGTAACCCTCCACTCAACTCACTCGAGTTTACTGATGCCAGTTTGGTTCTGGGGGCTCAAGTTACTTTCGTCCGTCTTCTGATGGACTGTGTTATATCCTTGCCCTTTCTGTGTGAGAAAGACAGCCAAGTCTAGCAAGGTGGGAACGCACAACAACTACACTGAAGAAGGAGCAAGGACAAGCCCAGCACCCACAGCTGCTGCCTCACTGGAGGGCGGGCTGAAGTTTTCCGACAGCAGCAAGCACTCACCCACTTGCGCTCCTCTTTACAAGGGCTGTTTGGCGAGATCCCCTTCACACAGCGCCTCATATTGTGCACTAACGTAACACCGATGGAGATGGGGCAAAGAAATACGAATTGAAGCACGTCATCCTGCTTGCATACACGCTCTAGAGCCAAAAGCCTACAGTCCCCTTGATGTGGACGGAACACTATACACAATGGACAGCATATTTACCCCGTCTCTAACGAAGTGGTGAAGCCCAGCCTCCCGGGATCTAGGCCTGATTGATACACAACTATTAACCAAGCTAACATACACTCATCAGCAAATGATAATAACTGATAAAGTCAAGGGTAGACAGTTCTCATTAAATAGTTTCCATGTTGCTGTTTACTCTTTCTGCGGTTCATTCCGCAAATTAGTTTTACAATCCCAGCCTAATGAATTTTCATAGTTATGTTTCACAGAAATCAACTGCAGAGAAGTGCTGATTCAGAAGAAAATCACTTTTGAGTCAAAAGCAGATTCTTTGGCACACGCCTCTCCCTAGCACAAAAACCGACACGCAAGGTTTTGGGAGAGAACATAGTTACACACACACATAACACTATCTACTGCTCCCTCTACGTATAATTCTCCATTGAAAAGTCAATTAAAACTTCAAATCACCTTGACTAATGTAGTACTGTAATTAATGCAAGTAATGAATGTAGTTAATACCATTTCTGCAGCTAAGTTATTGGACTGGAATTCCAGGGGTCTTCACTTTCCAGGACTAGATATGGAGATGTACATCCGCTAGCAAACTAACACCCCTTTAGTTTCTCTCTCCCTGGGAAGCACAGCCCGTTATATAGTGCTCCCACTTTTTCCTTCCTAGCCTATTTAAACTGTCAAACTCCACAAGGCAGAAATGTTTACTATTAGACTTCAATTTTAAAAGAGTTTAGATACACTTAGTTCTATTCACATTGGTAAAACAAGTTGAAATCAAGCTTAAATAGACAGATAGAAGGAGTATATGCAGGCTCAGGGTCTTTTTGTGTGTGCTTATACAAGACCTGGTTGTACAAGGTCACGATCTTTCTCTGGGCCTTCCAGGTATTACCAAAACAAAAATAAACGAAACAAAGGGACATATTTCTGTACAAATAAATGAATATCATTCACCATCAGTGACTCACTACTACCACACACCACCTTGTTGTGGTTTTAAAAGTTCAGGGATTAGTCAGCTTGGAATAGAATTGTCCTTTTAAAAGGAAATGTGTTAAATGCTACAAAAGCATTAACCAAACACAACCTGTAAAATTTCCAAAAGGCCTTAAAACATGTCCTCCACATCTCCAAGCTACCCCATTAGGTTTACCAACACCCAACCCCAACGCTATAGCTGTTTCTCTGTGAACGGGCTCCTGAGTGTGTCTCACTCCAGCATCCTTAGCACATAAACTACAACTGCCCTCGGGGCTTGCTCTTCCAGAAACGCTGCATCAGACAAATGTAGCTGCCTGTGCCTCTGTCTTTACAGAAGATTAAGAGACTGAGTGCACTGCCACAAGCAGGGCTACTTTGCCAACACTTCTAATGCTGCAACCTCATTTTTAGCCTGGGATGCAACAGCTGTCACAGCACCCTTTCTATAGGATTCTTTATGAAGAGATGTCAACACGTGCTACACATCCTATGGCAAGGAAGGCTGAAAGATTGCACGTCCTGATCCATGATGAGCTTCGCTATCTGACTCCCAGAGACTGCACTGTTTGATCTCAGAAGCCAGAGACAACTCAACAGAAGGCTCACCCACACGAAGGTGACTTAAAACTTAACCAAAGCTAAAAATTGAAGATAAATGCTACAACAAATAAAAAATTACAAAAGTGTCATTCTTTTCCTGTTTTGGGAACCTTAGGCCTTATAGATGACAAAACAAGGGGAAATGGCTTTAAGCTGAAAGAGGGCAGGTTTAGATGAGATATTAAGAAGAAATTCTTCACTGCGAGGGTGGTGAGACACTGGAACAGGTTGCCCAAGGAAGTTGTGGATGCCCCCTCCCTGGAAGTGTTTAAGGCCCGGCTGGACGAAGCTTTGAGCAACCTGGTCTAGTGGAAGGTGTCCCTGATGATGGCAGGGGGGTTGGAACTGGATGATCTTTAAGGTCCCTTCCAACCCAAACCATTCTATGATTCTATGATAGATCCATCCCGCTGCAGGAGGATTGAAAGGAAAGCACTGCAAGAGCAGACTGAAAATTAGTCCTTGGTTTACGCATACAGTTTGATCATCTCAGATGATGTCTATCTGGCCTGTAAAGAAAATCTTCGGGTTTTGTGTAATTTGATTACTGAAACCCACAAACAAGGAGTCATAAAAAAAACCTTATATTAAGTTGTACCAAAAACTTTCTTGTTTTCAACAATACTATTTTAATACAATATAATTTTCTACAGGAATCCTTTAATGTGCAGTTAGGTATTCTAGATAACCTGATGAGATTGCACAAGATAACCACGCATTCCAATTCTGGTCAGCTAAGATCATTAGCTTTGGTAAACATCAAAGAGCTGTATAACACAGCCCTTGCCTACACATAGTAGGGTAACAATACAGTAAGTCAAATCCTTTGCAGAGTGCCAGACCTCCTACTCAGGAGACAAGAAGTACATAATACAGGCACAGGAGACCTGACACTTCTCCAATACACTGCCTTTACTGCCCAGACTGGTCACAGCAAGTGAACTTAATGAAGTCTGGCAGCAGCCCAGTCCAAGGCGAGGGCCTCTTGCCCTGGCACAAATTCATGAGGTGACGATATGATCCAAAGCATTCTGGTTGTCATTAGTGCTGCCACGGAAGCTACTCATGCTAATCGCAGACCATCTTTTCATGCTGTACAATACGCACAAGTGTCCTGGTTTTGCTGGGATGGAATCATAGAATTAATTCTCTGTCAGAAAACCTGCATTTTGAGAAGGCTGCAGCACCTGATTTGGTGAGAACAAAGTTGATAAGACACTTTATTTTAGTTTGTGGCCAGCCATGGTGTGCAGGTTTCCATAGTGATCAAGGTCTTTGGCAGTTCTGAGTTAGCCGGGTGCCAAGGCCGGGAGGAGCGACAGCCAGGGCAGCTGCCCCACACTGGCCACCAGCAGCGTTCCATATTCCATACCAGAAACATCATGCTCGCTGGAAATCGGGAAGTTTGCTGGGGACCCTTCCTCTTCCTCAACGGCTGCCATCCCTGGAGGGTCTGGCCCGTCATTCTGCTCCCGAGGCCGAATCTCCCGCTTGCTGTGACCGTTCTGCTTTCATCAGCTGACTGTAACTTTGTGTGTTTTGTATTAGTGTTAATATTAGTTATTATTATTATTTCATTAAATCTGTTTCCATTTCAACCCATGGGTCTCCTTTCCTTTTCCCAATTCCCCTTCCCAGCTGGGGAGGGGTCACTGGGCGATAGAACCGCTGACTAAACCAAGACAGTATCTGCAGCACCTGATCTACTGAGCTCTATTTGCCTCCAGCAGTTGAAAAGGTAATTGTGGCTCATTATGAAGTTTATTACTGGCAAATCGCGCTTGGCTGATGCGGT
>NW_010303423.1:0-46558 GCF_000700745.2 Antrostomus carolinensis
CGCGGTGCCCCCTGCGCGATGAAACGCTGGTGGGTTGGTTCGGCACCGGTGATGGGGGGGGGGAAGGCCGCCCGCGGGGTCTGGAGGCCATAGAGCTGCCGCCGTGCCATTCACCTGGGCGGTATGTGTGTGTGGAAACGATGGAGGGGCCCTCGGGGGTGCGGGGGCCCTGGCTGCTCTGGAGCTGACTCGTGTCCTCTGGGTTACTCGGTTGCTTTGAAAACCTGGAGGAGCAGCGCGCACACACGGAAATTAGTCCTGGGTGCTGAGGAGAACTCTTGTCCCTATTTAGAAGCTTTTTAATTGAAACAATTATATGAAAGCATTATTTTATTATTATTATTATTAATCGAATGCTGGCAGGGTTAGGAATCAGTAGTGGAGACTTAGTATGGTTTGCAATCCAGGCTGGTACAGACTGGAAGTAACATTGTAGCACCATAAATGCTGTGATGATTCAAACTGGAGTAAGGCTTTTCGCTGTGTCTTTTCAGCAGAACATGTTAACATCAATCTCGTGGTGAGTTTGCCTCAGTAGGCATATGTCTGAGTTAGTTGTTAAAGTAAGGATCATCTCCTTTAATAAGGAAATCTGTGTCTTAGGAGCCCCTTAAAAACAGATAATTCTTGTGGGGGTTTTTTTTTGGTTTTTTTTTAAAAATCCTTACTATGTGGTGTGGGAACCTTCTATCTTTGACAGTATGCATGTGCTTCATGAGAAACAGCACAATGCAGAAATTATCAACTGACCTTTCAAAGCTTCCAGTTACCATACTTTTGGGGCATGAAGGGATTGCTTCTATAGCTTTTATATTGTTAGTATGTTTGTAATCCTATTTATGTCCAAATGGATTATAGGAATGAAAGTGCAGCAGATGTCCCCTGGCTGTTACAACATTGTCTTTTAATTATATCTTGCTCTATAAAATCTGAATTGTTTACTTAACAACCAGAAAAAGGAGAGAAAATGGGTTTGTACCTTTGTTTGAGTCTGTGGCAGTATTAAGACTTGAGAAGTTTGGGGTTTTTTTAATGAGAAGTTAAGGCTAAAATATCTTAAACAAAATAAAGTCTGCATACGCCCCCAACCTGTCTTTAAACAGTGAACTGTTGAAGTTGATTCTGGAAGTTGCAAGAGACTGAACACTGAGCACCAAGAAGAGGAAGTATTGTGATTCAAAATCTTTCCAGTGTAGCTAGGTCTCCATTTTGGAGAAGGCATGTTAAAGATGCAGTTTTTTTGCCATCTTGAACAGCAGATCCCTCAGGATTTAGTAGGTCTGTTACGCCTTCTTGAAAAGAAATACTAATTCTAGAAATAACCAAGAATTTTTTTGGTTTGCTTTCTTTAAACTCCAGTATAAAAACAAAGCATAAACTCTTGCAAGTCATCATTGAAGATATTAAAAAAAATAGCTCAGCAGAGCTCAATCTGTAGTGCAGGGCTTCATAAAAGCAAATTTTTGTATTCATTTTATATAAAACTTAACTAACCGACACATTTGGTGACTATAAATACTTATACTGTTTCAAGCTTCCTTTATTTAGGCACAAAATAATGAAAGTGGAGGCTATGAAAGAGCAAATATTTTCATAATCAAAAGAGTAAAATAGTTTTTCAGTTGTCAAGCTTTCATTCTGTATTCTTAAGATTTTTAAGGGTATTTTTATAGTTTTCATTGTTTCCATGCAGAGGCAAACACCTGCACCACCTTTTCCAAAAAGAAAATGCACAAGCTGAATCATTAATTGTAGTGCAAATAAGTTTATACCAGTGGAAGTTTAATAGACCTGCCTCATGCTCATTTTCCCAGATAAGTTAATAGAGACCTGTATTAGTATGTCCCAGTGCTTTCTGACTTTCACATGAAAAATTCTCAAAATAACATTGGAAATGTAAAGATGCAGCAAAAACTCTTACTGATTGCTGCCTAGTCATTTTCATCTTGTGTTTTTGTATGCTGTGATGCTAATACTGAGGTCTGTGAAGGGAAAAGAGTAAGCCTATTATCAGTAGATTTACTACAGGGTTTGCTGTGCCAGGGTCTAGATTTCCACTGCAGGCATTTGGGAAAGCTTAGAGCAACCGGTCTGTAGTATTAAAGACCACACTACAGATGCCTAATTAAAAGCTGTAGGGTGACTTTAATACAGAATTAATGAGCTCATCATATGGTAGGCGATGCGTAACTCTCATCAGTCAGCATCAGAAATGTTCTTCACTGTACCCTTTCTGAGGAAGAGTATTATTGCTTTGTTTCTCACGTGTGGCTTTGTACTCTACCTATACAGGAACTGAATAACTTACTTGATATTTTTAGTAAAATGAGTAGTTGATTAGCACTGAGTTGACTGGATGCAGTAGCAACTGTGAGATTCTGTTTGTTTACTTGCTATGGGCAGACTGAGGAGAAAAATGAAGCTGAGAGGGTTTAGCATTCATTGACACTATAGTTTACAGAGCCAGTTCTGGCTGCTTGAAGCAAGGTAGTATCATGGTATCCTTACGTTAAATTCTCCACAGTAAACCTGAAGCCCCTTTCTCTCTTTTCTTTTTTCTTTGTGGGTTTGGTTTGGGGTTGTTTTTTTTTTTGTTTCTGGCAAGGACAGAGCTCTTTGTCTTCTGTCACAGAGTTCTTTGATCCCTGTTAAGAATTTATTTTTTTTTTTTTACAAAAATATCTTTATCTAATTTTAATTCCTTTCCTTTCTGAATAATTGCTGTGCCTCTCTTCTCTTTTTTTAAACCTTCATTGGAAAAAGGTAAAACTGTTCTTACATGGTTTCTGCATTTTTTCAGTACAGTCTGCAAAACACCACAGAAACTTTCCAATAACCATTTTCTGTACTCTGCTACAGCTTTAGAAAGTAATTTATACCATCTATTTGTAGATGTAGAAAATAACAAATTGACTTTGTACTTCCTGTTGTTTGAAGTACACCTGGACAGAAAATGCTACACATTTTAGTAAAAGCATTTGCATTCATTTGAGAAAGTTTCCTATTTGATCTGCTTGAAAGACCTTTTCAGGCTATGACTGTTTTATGCTTATTGCACTTAAAACTAGACTGCATAAAGACTTTTTCATACTTTCAACTGATACTTACATGTTGTTTTTGTGTATGTGTTGATTATCAAATTGCAGGAGTAGGGCTATAGGATTCTCCAGTGCTCAAAGAGAAAATTGCTTGGTTTCTTTCTTAGAGAAGCTTATGGTAAAGATTCTTTCATTGGCCAGAGATATTTGAAGTGGGCATATCTTTATAGTATGTGTAACTAAGGACTTTGGCTAATATAGCCTTGTAAGACTCAAATTATAGCAGTTTCATTACTTCAATTTGAAGTGTGAAACCGAGTTACCCGTTGCACTGTACTGTATTTAAAGAACAATATTTTTTTATTTTAACAGTGTCCTGGTTTTTGACAGGATAGGGTTAATTTTCTTATTACAAAAGTAGAATAAAGGTTTTGCTATTATCTTAACACCTACAAATGAATGTGTGTGAAAAACTTTTATTTAAATATTGGGATTTTAAGGTCAGCAGGCAAGGAATGTGTTCAGAAATCAGTAGTGTTATTGACAGCACTATTTCTGCCTTGTTTCATCTTCCCTATAGCTTTTAGGATGAGGGAAAAAGGAGAGTATATAATAAATTGCACAATTTGAATGAATTAGTATTGTGGATGTTTAATATATTACTATAAACTTTTAAACTTAATCTTTTTGGTTGTTGTTGTCTTCTATAGTATTGAGAAATGCTTCTTTTAAACAAGCTTCTTTCTTTCTGCATCTGTTACTATCTTTGATATATCCAAAAATGGTCACATGAATTTTGGTTAAAATTCTGTGATTCATCTTTGGGCTGAAAATAAATGTGGAAAGTTTCCACTGAAAAAGAGACTGTTACAATTCAGGGAGAAATGTATCAAAGTACAAGTTTTTAAACATATTTCTAATGGCTGTTGTTTACATGATCAGATGATCAGACAGCATTTTAAACAGTCATGTGGATGGGTTTTTCCAGATGGATATGAATTAGTTTATTACTTCAGAGAAACAACTGAATGTTTTTGAAATTAAAAATTAAAACTTTTAGCCATTGAATTTTTGAGAGATTAAGAAAGTGGTTTTCAATTTAAATTATATGTGTAATAGCAAAGAAGCAAAGCAAGATGCAGAATAAAAAGAAGTTATTTGGCTGTAAACATTTTTGACACAAATCCGATACAGCAAATCGGTTGGTTACCCAACTCTACTGCTAAATAACTTAGAAATAGTGATTCTTTGTCCAGCTTAAGGTCTTACAACATTCTGGGTACTAACAGGGATTGAAAGTCATCACACCACTAATAACATGGCTGTGCAGAATCTGGAGAAAATAGAGGGGTTCATTAATTGATTTTTGGCAACGGCTTGTTTTCAAGATTGAATGTCGGGTTTTGGTATCCCTATGGAATCCAGTACTGTGGGCTCTGTTGAGAGGAACTTCTTAGAGAGAGTTTTGAGACACAGATCTGTAAAATGTACTTAATTTTCAGAATAATGAGGGAAATGTACTCCATCTTGGATATGAACAGTCTAGTTCAAAGCTGGTTGTTACAGATCTGCAAAATGTATTTAATTTTCAGAACGCTGAGGGAAATGTACTGCGTCTTTGGTGTGAATAGTCTAGATCAAGGCTGGTTGTTGCAGAAGAGGGGTTAGGTGACCTGATCTTTCAATTTCTATTAATAGTTACAAAATAAGAAGTTGGCCTGCTGGCTAACTACAGTAAGCAATACTGTGTTATGCACTGGTGAAAGCATGCCGAGGGTGATTTGTAAGCATAATATAGCATGGCAGGACTTAAATACCTGTACCAGTTAAACTGAGGATCAGATGTGATATTTGAAGGAATAGGTCATGCTAAGTTGCAATATGGCCTTTGTTTTACTTTAAAGCAATCAGGTTTGCGTGTTGCAGAGTTAAAATAGCATTTGCTTTTTTTAATAACAGAAATAACTAAAGATAATATAGTTTGAGCTTTATTTAAAAAGAAATTGCATGAATTAAAGCAACTACAAAGTAGCTATTTATGCTTAATGTCTTATTTAATTTTCAGTCTGTAATTTATCTGAGTTATTGTGAATGTGAATCAGTATGAAACTTGGTGTGGACTCAGTATCAGTTGCTACTCTTGACAATTGTTTTTCATTCTGTGAAATAAATGGCTAACAGTAGTATAATGCTTTGCTTATTTTCATATTTTCTGCGGTTAAGTGCAGTAGCTTCAGTCATAGCTTTTTGTTAACAAAAAACATGACTTAAAAATTATTACGTTTTTGCATAGGGAATATATAGGCCAAGGTGTAGTGGATGCCTTTGCTGTTTGAGGTGATGATAAAGACCAATTTAATGACTGACTAGATTTTAAACTTTATATATTAAATAATATATGCTAATTGTCTTTATTATGTGAGGGGAAGACGGTAAACTAACATAACTGCTATAATCAAGTCTGTCGGAAAAGAACAATGGGATGTCATGCTTAGTCATGCTTTGTTTTTGACTTCTAGTTTCTGTTCTACTATGAAGTTTAATTTGTGAAGGAAAATGAGCTGTGAGGGATACGCGTAGGTAGAAATTGCAGAAGTTTGGTCAAGTTAAAAATTATTTTAAAAATTTGGCTCATTCCTGAACTGCTACAAAATGGTAAATGTGTTCATTGAATTAGGTAATTTAGAACTGTAGCTGTTCTGAAAGCTGGTAGCTTGCAGAAATTTACTTTTTGATAAGCAGTTCCTGTGTTGAGTAGGATTGAGATGAAGTGAGGAAAATGCCCTTTTTTTCTTTCCTTTCTCATGTCTATGTTTGGTAAATACAGAATTGCAGTAGATATTTTGAGCACCAATCCACGATTCTGTCTGCTTTACTTAATAATTTTGCGAGCATTTTTCAGTCAACAAACAGTTGCGTTTCAGTGATAATGTAATTGAGCTTTGCTTCATCTGCTTTTATTATTCACGCTTATTGTTTACACAGCCTAATGGACGGTCTTTCCTTGATGTGTCTGAGGATGAAGTAATACAAACTGTCCGTAAAGAAAATGTAAAGCAGCCTGTGGACACCGAAAAGAAGAATGAAAAGGTTAGTTACGGATATGAAATTACAACGTCAAAGTTTAGCGCACGTTATTTCAATATCTAATAAATATTTGTGATTTGAAATCCTGTTACCTAAATGAGTAAAGAGGCATATTTCTTACTATGAAGAGTACTGATCTAATTTGGTGTTGGAAAGAGATAAAGTAGTATTTTCTTCTGAGATCATGTCTTATCGTGGAATGTTTGCATCAAGCAAACCCTCTTCCTTGCCACCCCTGCTAAACACTGATATCTCAGTTCACCATGTGAAAATGTTAAGCCTACAGAAATTAAGTTTGTGTTTCATCTTTGCTGGCTTCTATGGAGATGCAACGTAATGATAATATTGTTAAGTGGCTTGTAAATGGTCTAACAACTGGGGGACCACTATTCAAAGGATTAAGACCATGTGCCTGCTTATTTCTGTTGTCAGATGTATCCATTAGTGATTAGAGTTCTTAATTTCTGGTGACAAATATGGGCTTTGAAGTCTGGTGTGAGGTGTTTGTTATGCAAAATGAACAGCTACATTAAAGATGTCTTTTAAAGCTTGGTTTATAGCTTTATCTAAAAGGTAACCATCCTACTGGCAATATTACTTTTTGCACTGTGAGGACTAATATCTTCTAGCCTTATCATAAATGCTATCATTTGTAGGCAACATGGGTATATTTATGATAATATTTTAAAAATATTATTGACAATATTTTTGGCTTGGTTGTTTTGCGAACATTGTGCATTAAATTTTCCTGCTATCATGGATTTGCTGATTTATTTTCTTCAACAGAACTCATTTGTTCTAACTATCCTGAGGAGTATTGGAAAAATAAAGATTATACATAGTCAGAAACCAGTAGTTGATTATTATAATTTATTTAGCTCATTCAAGCTTTAATTAACTTACTTGACTATCCTAGAACTTCTTTCGCAGTTAGTATGTTGGCTAAAAGATTGTATCCTGTTAGTTGGCTACGGGGCTCTAAACATTTTTAGCGTTGGCAAACAGTAAGACTTTTCTGTGAAATGGGTTTGCCTTAAAGTTTTATGCTGCGCACTTCTTTCTCGTCTCCATGTGTTGCATATCAGATCGGCTGTGGGGTTTTTTCCAAGATTATAATAAAATTTGATCCTGAAGGAATAACTATATTTTTCTTGTCAACTTTCACTTTATCTCAAGCAGATTTCCAAGTAGGTAAGGTGTTTAAATGCTAAACTCAAGCTTTACCTTAAAATTGCAAACATAGTGATCTGAATTTTAAAATGCTAAGTTGAAGCTGCAGCTCCAGGAAATCAGTACCACTATATGGATATAGACACTTATTCAACTGACTATGTTTTCGTGTCATTTTGGGGAACCCTGAGCAAAGCATGTTTGCCTCAGGAGTTGATTCAATTAAAAACATATCCAAGAACTTTCTTGAAACTACAGGTAACTGTACAGGCATCTAATTATTTGATTAAGCCTCTCGGGGCATCTCTTACATTTGTAACATTATAAACCTGCTAAGGAGATTGCAAGGAGTCCTGTGTATATGTCTCTGTATAGCTTGGGATGGGTGGTATAAGTCAATGGGTGCGATTTAAGTACTGTGTGTATGTGTGTAGATATATGAATGTGTATAATCTATGGTATGAAGGGTATGGTTTTGGGGGTTTTTTTTGGTGCTTGAAGATAGGCTTTCACTGAAAATCACACTCCTTTTGTGTTTCTATATTTCTTAGCTGCTTCAGGGCTGTGAATTTCATGCCTGTTTTTTCAAGATAGTAATTTAAGTTCTATCTTCTTGTTCTGCTTTGGGGGAGGGGAAGCTTTGGGTAATGTATGGATTGTGGCTGTTCATAGCTTTTCTGATTCTCTTGACACTTTGAATAGTTTCTTCCCCTTTTTCCATTTTAGCAACTTGTACAGTATGGGAATTTTTAAATTTTTTTTTTAAGTTTTTGTGTAAGGGATTGTATCCAAGAAGTGACTCTGTGGATGAGATTGCTGGATGTTGAAGTTTCATCAGCCATTCTGTTTGCAAACAAGACTGCCTCGTCTTGAATACTAGAAATAAACAGACCATTAGGGATGAGGAAAAAAAGTTTATTTTTCTGTTTTTGCGTGGAGGACAGTGCATCTTAAAGACTTAACAAAATTTTGGCAGGCCTGCCGAGTTCCTCATGTGCTCTTTGGTTGGTGGCAGAGCCAACACTGGCAGCTTTCTGTGTTGCAGAAGGTGACACTTTGAATAGGCTTCTGCAAAATAATCAGCTAGCTTGCTCAGTAACCTTTAACATCTCTCGCTGTTTCAGTCAGTTTGTTACCGACATAGCGACTGCTAGAGCACTGCTTGGCAAGTGATGAGTAAATTGGATAACTAATTAAAGTTTTGGTTTCTCAGATTAGCTTCTAGTAACTCAGGTTAGGAAAGTAAATATATTTTCAAGATTTGAATTCTTGGTCTTTTTAAAAAACGGTGTTTGTTAGTAACAAACTTAATTTTAAAACTGTTAAACTTTGATGTTTTCACAAGAAATGTAAAATTTCATGTTGATGCCTCTGTACGAGCTAGTTATTTAAGAAACTGGAGCTATGAATTGGAGAGCAGTCATGTTATGCTGCTGTCTGGGATGATTCTGGAGTCATCTCAAGTGTTCTCTTAGTGCCACAGGACAGTTGGGTAGTCACAGCTTTGTGGGTGGGAGATGCTAAGACCTCAACTTCCATTCTTAATATAGCTGAAAATGGGAGATGTAGGTACAAACATACTCCTCTGCTTGAGCTCCAAGAAGCAATTCATAACTGTTTTTCATGCTATCCACTTTCCTGTTTAATTTTTTCCTTAGAAGTTGCTCTGGCAAATAATTTGGCTTGATCATATTCTTAGAACCATTTCTTCTTGGGTTGCTTTTGAAACCAGCCCTTCTCTTTTGGAGCCTTTTCAGAATGTAGTTAGCTGGTATGTGGGTAAAGGTAATCTACTGAGCAAACACAAGATAGTTCAGTTGGGGTGCATCCCTATTGTAGGTCCCCTAGTGCAGTAAACCATGAGCTGACTGCTCAAGTCAGCCCCCTGAGTGCTATAGGTGTGTTGACACAGCGCTGCATGTAAGCAGTGAAATGTTCATTGTCTCTGGTGCTGCACTAACAAGCTATACTGCTTTCAGTACCTATATGGAAGGTACGTGGTACTTCTGGGGCATGCTAACTCAAAGGCATGTGAACTGCATGCCAGTGTGGGCACATAGGATATCTGCTGTAGCTGTTCTGATAATTTAGCTGTTATCAATTCAGAATTCTAGAGAGATTGTTAAACTCTTCTTGGACATCTGAGACTAGAAAATCATATCATTTGAACTCGGGTATAAAGCTGGCAATTATTAATTTTGCTTTGGCAGAAGTATGTATTCCAGAAAGACATCTAGCATTCTTAGAATATCGTTATTCAAATATACTAGAGACAGTGAATCTGTGAGTAGTTCCCCTTACAACATTTCAGTGGATAACTATTTTTCTTTAAAAAGTCTGTTTTTTTTCATTCGGGCTTATCTGGTAATTCTTATATCTTTCTTCACTAGATTGAAAAGCTTTTCAGTACTGTATTTTCTTTCTAAGAAGATAGTCAAGTCTATTTGCTATCACTTTAGCTTATCAAAAGATTAAACTCCAAGACTTTCTGCAATATACTCTCTCCCAATATCTTGGGTAATTTTAAATCTTTTTTCTCCGTATTCTCTTTTTAAAACTTTATATTGCTACCTGTTGCACCAAAACTGCTTGCAGAAGTAGTCATCTCTGTTCCTCTTCATTTATGTCTGCTTGTATAGCCAAGAAGCCATAACTGGTGAAACCTTGGATAAAAAACCTGGATCTATTGTATGGACTATAATCACAGTTCCTGTTTTGAAGTAATTTTCCAAGCTAGAATTCTCTTACCCATTTCTTTAAAAGGAGTCACTGGCATTCTTTATTTCTCTGTGTATAACTTTATACTTGCTTCTGCACAAAACAGATTTTTCCAGAGTGGGACCTGCCTGCCAAACAGTTAATACTCGTGTGTGACTGTGAAACCATCAGCATAGCTTCTTCCACCAGGCTTTGTGCTCTGTAGCATGAGTAATTGTTCTCATCGCCTGCCATTTGTGTGCTGCATAAGTCTTACTTGTTACTTCAATAGTCTTAACTTATGTTTAGGAATTAGTGTTGTTTAGTGCTCCTTTCAAGGGACTGTCCATACGGAGGGTTGTTCAGGAAAATCTGTTTTAGCCTTAATACTGTATTTCAGTGGGGGCAGAATTCTAAGTCACTGTGACAAGTGATCACTAAGTAATTATTAAGAGAATGTTTTATTTTTATTCTAGTCAAAGAAAAAAAAGAAATCAAAGGGAGATGCTAAAACGATTCAGGACACATCACGTCTAGATGGAAAAGAAGTTGATGAAGGTACTGAACACAAACACAAAAAATGCAATTAGACATATTTTGGCTTAAATGCTGTTTAAGATTTACTTGTTTGTGCTTCAGAAGGTACCACAAGAAGCTAATTTTGTTATAAAATTACAGTCGCGTATTATATCTGGAAATCTGATCTTTGAAACAACAGTATTTAATAACATCAACTGATTTTTTTGAAGTTAAACTTGTAAAAACTGAGAAAAGTTGTTAATAGTAGGGCCCTCATGTTCATGTTTTGTTCTGTGAAGCAAAGTATTGTCACACTGCATCTAGAAAAACTTAACCTTTGGCCAGTCATGTTTTCAAACTGCTGTTGAAGTTGACTGCTATGTCTGTGACTTCTAAGCTGAACCTGTATTCAGACTTCAGCTTTATATTTAGCAAGCTGAAACTCTTTCCTTTTTGCTCTCTAACTTATTTAATGATGTTTTCATTTGGGGGATGTTTTAGGAGCCTGGGAAACGAAAATCAGTAACAGGGAGAAGCGACAGCAGCGTAAGCGAGACAAGGTGCTGACTGACGGTGGCTCAGGAGAATCAAATCTCCAGGGTGTGGAAAATGCAGTTACTGTATCCATTGAACAACTGATGCCTACACTGTCGCTTCCAGTTGGTCTCAGAAAAAATAAAGGTATGATGGTCAGTATGTCTAGAATATGAATACATTCTAGAAAGACAACTTTACTTGAATGCTTAAATAGTGACTCTCTTTTGGATGTATGGTAAGTATATTTTGAGGTGTAACTCTTGAGGAAATTATTTCAAGCCATATAAAGGTACTTTTCATTGTGCAAAACTCCCCCTTTTTTTGAGACATGCTTTCAAGGGAGTTCAGGAGAGAACGTTTTGGCGCAAGTGGCTGAGAGACAGGCCTCCACACCAGTGCTCTGTCAGTAGCTGCACAGCTGCGTAGGCATATGTCCCCATTCCTTCACTTGTGCTCTGCTGACTTTGCCCTTTATGTTTCTGGAAACTTCAAAGGCACCCTCAGTACTGCTGCAGGCAGCACCAACTCCTTAACTTTTTGAACACTTCCTTGTGGGAAGGTTATGCCCATGAGTTCTCTTTACAAATCATACACTGCTTAATATGTAGACAGTTTTTCCAACGTTGATGCAGTAGTACCTGTGCTAAAGCTGTTCATAACAGTGGGCACATCTGGCTGAGAATTAGTAATCAATTATTATAGGTAAGGATTCAGTAAGGAAATGTAGGCTTTAGTTTCTACGGCTGCTGCTGTTTAAGAAAAAAGTTGCATGGGTTGGTTCAAAATGTGTGTAGGCACAGGAATTTGTATTTGACTGTGACTGAGAAATGGTTTAAGAGGCTAAAAGAATCTGAAGACACAAACAGTTTAGGTTTCTGACATGGTTTTAACCTATTAATACACTTGGTGCTTTAATTAGATGAAACTTGATGTTCTAGCAAAGTGGCAAAAAATCCGAGCGTAGCAACTGTCTGGTCCTGTGTAACAATTTATGGAAATTCCCATGCCTCACCTGATGTTTTTATTGATGCTTGTTTGCATCATGACTGAGTGCATGCTTCTTGTCCTTCAGGACTAGATCAATTGATTCCTGTTTCTTTTTTTTTTTTTCTATCCATTTACACACAAACAGCTTCAAGAAATGGTAATTCCAACTGTCTTGTCTGCACACTGTGGCTGGCCATAAGTACGGTAATCTCTCTAGCCAGAGTCCTTTTGTGCATCATATGTTCTTAGGTATCACGTTATACCAGACTAAACTGGAAAGAATTGAGCTGTATCTAGTGCTTTCATGCTAAGATAGAAGTTAGAAATAGCTGTATATTTCTGAAACACTTAAAGCTGCCCTTTGCTTGAAAATGGCAGCCTCTGTTTTAGATTTCTGCTTGCCATTCTTGAAGAAACCAGCTAGAGTTCTTTGAAATCTGTAGTTACTTGTTTTATAGGCCCTAAATCGATTTGGAGTTCATTCTGTCTGCAAAATAAACACAAATAATAACAAAAAGAGCATTTTAATTTTATCCTTAAGTTTTCTGAAAATGTCTTAATTTACTTTGAAGTATTGATTTTTTTCTTTTTTTTTTTTTAAGTTTCAGTGATGGATACTCTTTTAGAAGATTTTTACAGATGTTGCTGTTTGGGGAAAAAAAAAAAACTTACTCTAGCTCTGTTTCCTCTTACTTCTTAATCAGGTGATGCGCTTCTGAATGCACAAGTCAGCAGCTCTAAGCCTTCAAAGGGGGAGTCATCAATTCCACAAGGTAAAAGGCTTTCATTATTAGGCTTTCTAATTAACTAGAAAAGTGTTTTACAGAAGTGAAAACACAAATTGTTGGTGCGGGATTTTGTGCAGTTGCTGATCTGGAACTCTGTTATACAGCTGTGAGTTCATTTGAGGAATTAAATATTTGATCTGTAGTGGGTTTTTTGGCATAGGAGATTGACTTACTTGTGCACCAAGTTTGGCTGACTAAGTGTTATGCTTGCAATATGCAGGTATTTCTTAATCATTTGTGAGAAGGTTTTCTGTTGCTGAGAGAGAGAGGATTTGATATAGAGAGCCCTTTGAGAAAGATTTGTAATATATAGGAGGTCAGGCTGGATGCACCAGGTGACCATTAGCCTTTATGTTTTATAGGGACATAAATAAAGAATAATTTTTAAAAAGTGTTATAATGATCTTTATATCTCAATGTACTACTGACTCCTCTCAAAGTAAAATTAAACTTGCTATAATTAGTAATTCCTCAGCAGGGTAGACTGTTGCAGATAGACTTGCGGGCTTTTACCTTGATGTAACAAAATATATTGCTTATGAATTACATTGAGAGTGTTACTATGTTTTTTTTCCTCTAACTTTGGACTCAATATGATAGATGTGCTCTTTTCAAATTCTGTGTAGTGTTTGGGAAGCCTTTTCTAATCCTTGTTAATTTCTTCTACTTCCTGCCTAGACAACTGCTCTATGCAGTTATGAAACAAAAATTATTCTCCATTTAGTGCATTGGGCTTCCCACAAATCATCACCATACTGTGTAAGAGAAATGACCTGGCAGTGTTGGAAGCATCCCTATCGGTTTTTTGGTTTTCTAATCTAGAGGCACTGGTTTACCAAGATACCAGCCCTGTAAAGAAGGGGATGGAGGTAGGAGAGTGCAGTTTGGTGCTGATTTTTCCTCGCTTTTCAAGTTGGTAGACAGATGGTGCATATCATCTGAACTGGAAAATCAGCTGAGACAGAGCAACAGCTCTTCTGTATCACACTGGTGTAACAAAGTTGCTGTTCATTTGTACTTTTTTTTTAATTGTTAAGTATTATTTTAATTCTTCATCTAGTTCTTATTTTGTATAATGATTTCATTATGCTTGTATTTAAGTTTCTCCAGGATTGAGTGAAAGCCATACAGTAAATGGAGGAAGCTGGAATGAGAAGTCTGTAAAAATCTCCTCACAGATCGGTGTAGGGGAGGAGAAGTGGACGTCTGTTCCCTCAGCTGCAGCTGGGAAGAGGAAGACTGAGACATCAGCTTGGGGCCAGGATACTGGAGATGCTAATGGAAATGGAAAGGACTGGGGCGTAACCCTGGTGGGCAGGCCCTGGAAAGAGCGTTCTTTGTTCACTCCTATTGGTAAGCTATTCCGAAGAAAACTTGCTTCACTTAAGCATTTTTTACATAAGTATATTTTTTTTAATAGTGAATCTCTTAAATAGCTTTATGTTTAGATATTAAAACAAGTCTTTGAATGATCTAGTGAAATGTGAACTAAGCAGGTTTTTTTACTCTTAAGTTCTGATGGTGTAACATCTGAGTCTCTGTTTACAGTTCAGCTAGAGTTTTGGAGCATATCTGAAATAATTTTATTTCTGTGAAAATAATCAATTTTTTTATATTTTTTTCCTAAATTATATTTCTTAATTATAGTTCCTAAAATTCTGAAAGTGATTACGAAGTAATTTGGAAGTGTAACTTTTTTAATGAATGTCTTAAACCCAGGTCATAAGTCTATTCTTTTGATCCAACACCATCAAACCAACTGTGTGTGTTTTTGCTGATGTTTGTTTAGGCTCCAGGCATGAAGATTGTTCAGCTCTCCTGCCATTTAGTGTTACGCTGTTTTTTCTTATTAGAAATTGTTTTTAGTCTTCTCTGGTACAATTTTTTTGCCTTTATCACTTGTACTGTCCATAATAATAATGGAGAAGAGAATTCTTCGTTTCTCTTTGGGAAACAATCTTCAACTTACTAGTAGATGCTGTAATATGGCCCTTCCCATTGTTCAGTCTAAGTGATCCTAGTCTCTTCAGGAAAGCAGTGTTCCTTTGTAGTCAGCAACGTTGCTTTAGTCTCCACCTCTTTTATTTGTCTCTCTTATCTTGAAATATGGTGCCTGAGGCTGGACCTGCTGTACCATTGGAAGCTTTATTATTGCCAAGTAGAGGCAAAGGGCTTTTTTCACATTCCTGTTATCTGTATTCTGCTTTATATTCTAATAAGGTAGTTCTTAGTGATTGTGACCAGCTGCTTGTTTTTGTTACTGAGAGTACATGATGCCTGCAGGCTGATTTGCTTCTAGTAAAATGACTAGTTTTGTGGGTGAGGGGAGAGCAGTGAACATCTTTTTATGATTACTTTAGTAATGCTTTCAACACTATCTCTAATCTTATTGTATCCATTAGGATGGTTGAAAAACTGGTCAGGCTCAGAAGTAGTGGTTAGTGAGTCATATGCTACCTGGGGGGCTGCTAGCAAGGGGGATATCACAGGGCTCTGTACTTAGAGCTGTCCTGTTTATCATCATTGTAAATGACCTGGAGGAGGCAACAGTGAGTCATTCACATCAGACTCACATATTACACAAAACTTGAGGGGAGAACCGGTTGTACAGTCCAGATCAGGGGTGCCATCCAGAGGGACCTAAACCAGCTGGAGAAATGGGCCAACAGGAACCTGAGGAAGTTCAACAAATGTGAAGTGCTGTGCTTGGTTAGGAAGCACCCCTAGTTGGGGACTGACTATCTGGAGAGCAGTTCTGTGGATAAAGGGTCCTGGTGCACACCAGCCTGGACGTGAGCACCAGCAACGGAGGACACCAACAGTGTTCTGGGCTGTATTAACAGGAGTCAGTAAATAAAAATTACTATAACTCCTAGTAGTTCTTATTTAGATCACATTCTAACCAGCTGTTTCTTTTGACACATTAGTGCCACTGATGATTTCTGCTTATTTTCTATCTTAAATTTAACAGAGTCGAGTATATCTTAATTTTTAATCGGTATCTCCTATTTGTCAAACATTGTTCTGAACTCAGTTCTATTCCTTAACATATATGCAATTTGTTCAAGCTACGTTTCACCTACAGAATTAATAAATATGCTTTTCAATAATTTAGATTATTGCAGTAATAGGAATAACAATAATATGTGGCTCAAAACACAATTTACTCTTCCTTTGTGAGAAGTTTATATATAGAAAAGGCTGTGAAGGGAACATCTTAGCTTGAAAATTGTTTCAAGCTGAATGTTCATACAGTCACATTTCTATCAGCACTAATTGTCTCGTGTAATAAGCAAAATAATGCCCTCAGTTTTGTGAAATGTTAACATGGCTGGAACTTCCACTGTTTTTCTGACCCTGTTCATAATTAAATAGCTAACATTGCTATTTAATTGCCAGCAGTGTGAAGTTCTTTTTTTCTTTTTTTCCCCCTTCTCCCACAGCTGCTTGGAATGTGGATGCAAGGATTAATACCTCTGAACAGAATTCTACTTCTTTCTCTTCATTTGGATTAACTCCTGGGGTTTCTGGTATGTATAGCCCTTCTGAAGATTTTTTTTTTTTTCCCCACTCTCTTCTACCCCACCATGTGGAAATAGAATTTGCCAAATGTTACTAATATCTTTCTTACTGTTCTTTGAAAATAGTACTGGTGCCTGTAAATAAATGGAAGGTATGTTTTATGAAAGCCTAGAAAGCTTTTTTGTTACACTCGAATTATGTGATAAAGTAACTCTTAAATTTCTAATAAAAAACTAGATCCATAAGAAGGTGATATTTCTTAACTTGGCCTTCCTGTATGTGTGTTGAGCCTAAATAGTGGGCATAAGAGATTGCTCAGTATCGATGTCTCAAGATGAAGATCTGAAGATTGCTTTCTAAGAAAGTTTGGTTTTGCTGATCTGGGAGGTTTGTTGTTTGGCAGTTGGGTTTTTTCTCTTCGAGGAACTGAAACACTGCTTTCAAAATACATTCCATAAGCAGCATTTGAAGTCTTGAGTCTTTTCTCTCTATGACAGATGGGAAAACTGAGTTCTGGGGTTTTCTTGTTTTGAAGGGTGAAATTGCTATAGAGTGCAAGCCTGACTTCATAACAAATCTTCTGTGTTAAGCTATTGACATAAGTGCTACAGTGATTTATTATACAATAAGGGGATCATATGTCAGATTTTCTGCTCTTTCTTGCTTACTCTCATTATCTAATGAGCTTGGCATGGCTACTTCCTTTTAAGAAGTAGCTTGCTGAGTACTTGTGCACTTAGGCTGTGTTTACTTGCATTGCAGTTTGCAGTCTTTTAACTGTGGAACTTGAGCTCCGTGTCCTACAGGCCACGAGTGCTTCATTCTCTGTACACATCTGAGCCAGGATAACAAACAGGTTATAAATTCCAAGGTCTAACAGGTCTCATTTATCAGACTTTCCAAAGAACAGTTCACTTAATGAAAACTTAAGAAACTTTGTCTTAAAGAAAAAGAAGAAACAAAGTCTTAATTGTACAGAGAGAATAAAATAATATTTCCCAAGGGAGCCACTTGAATTCAAGTTCAATCTCTAGGCTGAAACTTGATGAAGTTTAGTTAATAAAGTGGGATGACAGACTGAGCTGAGATTCATCTTCAATACCACTATTCCAGTTTTAATTGAGAGAAGGTTGAGGACAATGAAGTATACGCATCATCTTTGGTGCACCCTAACCAACAATGTTGTAATGCAAAGTCACTACATGAGTAAACATTTACTTCTTACTTGTGACTGGCTAGCATAAAATGGAAATATGTCAAGGTTCCTGTCTTCTGAGGTATCTTTTGCAGAGATGTTTATAAAATAAAGAGACCTGGGTAACTATGGTCCTATTTAAACTTCATTTGAAAAGTAAGTCTCATAAAAAAGTAATAGATCCATTTCTCTCAGTCTTACTGTTAAGGTTTTTTGGTTTTATTTTTTTTCCTAAAATGTTTTCCGTTTGCTGGTGCCTTATTTTTCTTAAAATAAAGATGTTAGATGTCCAACACTTTCTGTTATCATGACTGGTATTGGCCTTACTGTTGTTTGTCATGCTCCTTTTATGTTCCTGAAACCTTTTACTTGAAATGAGAATTAGATTCTTAGTAACGAATAATTTAATTGCTATACCTGCAATGTAATTGATGAGGTTTTTTTCCTAGTGCTCTTTTCTTTTAAGCTTTTCCCTGTAATAGTTCTTGCTGATAGAGGGTAATAATTTTACTACCCATAAAATTTCCTTGTATTTTTCACTTTGAGGAGACTGCTGTAAGCCTTACAGACTGCTGTTACTCACCCTTCTTACCTCTTTTTTTCTGTATTCTTCTCCTGACTTAATTTTGTCTTCCTTCTTCAGTTCCCTTACTTTCTAAATATATCTCATTTTCCAGAGCCTTGTGGTTTTCCTGTCCTGTGCAGTCCTTAGACTTTTTTCTTTGATTCTTCTGTCTTTCTTTCCTGCTTTGATTGGAATTTCTTTAACCAGGAAAACTCAGGAAGCTTGTTAACTTACAAATACAATTTTATTTATTCCCTTTCAGGATCCAACAATGAGTCAGTTTCTCAGGCTGGTACTTCTGATTTTCAGTGGGATTTAAGTCATGCTCAGCCTCCTGTTGATGATGAATGGTCTGGGTTAAGTATGTTCATCTAAAATGTTCATTAGCAAAATTTTGTTAATTACTGTTACTTTAAAGTGTAGTTATTTACATTAGTTACTTCTATTAGACACTTGTGAGCATCTGAAGAAAAAGCTGGAATGTTTCACTTCTGTAAAGCTAATTAACAGTTTGAAGAAAGCAAAGTATTTTGACAGATTATAATAAAAAATGGTTCATTTAAAATACATGAGCTCTCTTTAACTTCTGAGTTTCAATATCCAAGTATTTTTCTCCAAAAATGGGGAAAAGACTTGGGAGTCTTGGGAAAGAATAACATTATTTAAAAATGTCAGTGTGACAAGATTACTTTTGGCTCAGTAAGTTTTACACTTTCAGATATATCATTTGTAAAGGATTCTTACTAAAGTAAAATTGATCAGTGTTACTATTCATCTTAATTTTTGCACAGACTAGGAAGAAGATTTAACTTTGTCCCTCTTCACATAGTCTAGAACAGTATCTCAAAGCAATTCCATCTACCTAGCTGCTGCTGTGACCAGTTTGTAAGCCAATTGCTCTGTAAAATAACCAAATCTTATCCGTTACTTACAAGCCTCCCCCCATCATTAAAATATTTAAATTTTTCAGAAATGTGGGAAATTTATATTCATACCTTGATATCAAGAAGTGTTTTTATGCATATGGTTGTGGGTTTTGGGGTGGGGGTTTTTTTGGTTGGTTGGTTTGGGGTTTGTTGGGGTTTTTTTTCCATTTTTAAACGGTCAAAGAGCACCTGTAAAGTAAGGAGGCATCCCTGAAAATCTTCTTAATCTTTCTAGATGGACTTTCTTCAGCAGATCCCAGCTCTGATTGGAATGCACCCGCAGAAGAGTGGGGAAACTGGGTAGATGAAGAAAAAGTTGCTTCTGTTCCTCAGCCTGAAGAGATATCTGATGTTCCGAAGGTAAAAGGTGATATTTTCTCCTTAGCTCCAAGACTTTGCCCTTACCACTGCTGTTTCTTAAAGTAACTTAAGGGTGATGATAAAGGTAATCTCTCATCTCTTTGACACTGATAAGAGTAGCACAATTGTGTTTAATGTGTACACAGAGTAGGAGAATGCTGAATGTTGTTACTGAGAAAATAGAAGCCACTTATCTCCATGTCAAATCTTACTGTCTCACCACAACATAAGGATTACCTTATCATTGTAGATTAAGAGAGGATTTAGATCTGTTTTCATAAATACTTCTTAACAATATTTAATTCTCTGTGGCATTTCCATGCCACCAGTGCATGGTGTGCTCTTTCCCAAATCCTGTACCTGTATTACTAGATAAAGAATGTGGTCTTCCTAAAATTAACTGAACAGATGAGATTGTGTTCATTTAGACTTTTGTATGCAATTAAATTCCTTATAGCTATTGTGTTTCATCTATACAAGGCATGTTTCAATGTAATTTTAAATGCTAAATACCTTACATTCCTGTATGAAGGCTTCAGATAATGAAAAAGAAAAAGCAGAACCAATTCTTCAGAGTTCTACAAGTGGCAAATCCAAGAAAAAGAAGAAGAAAAAGAAGAAGCAGGGTGAAGAAGCTAACTCTCCTGCACAGGTAAATGGAACAAAATCTGGATAGTCTGAAAGGCAGTTTGTGAGAAATTCACAAAATCACCTTATTTTTGTATATTTGTGTTTTAAACAAAAATTATCTTAGGGAAATTAATTCCTTTAAGGTACTGCATTGTCTACTATTGTTTCTCAAGAGTTAAAGCAATCCTTCTAGTGCTAGTATTTAATTTGAATGGTTCCATGTTTGACTTGTAAATACAAGGTAGTTTGCTGGATTTATGGAGAGCATGAAATATGTGGAAGGTATTTATCCTGAATTACCAATTTACTGTCAAATCAGGATTCTGTACTATAGGGATACTTCTGGGAGGAATTTTCCTCTGCATGGGAAGCCTTCTCCTCCTGTCATTTGAAAGATGGCTGCCTTGGTGTACATAACTAGCTAGGAGAACGAGAAAAACTTCAGTTTTCTCATAGGCTATCTTAAAGTACAATTCTATGAGAATATGGTGGTTTTCTGAAGTACTGTCGTAGTTTGATTTATGTGAAATGGTAAGTATCAGTGCCTCTAACTCAGTAGGTGGAGCTACTGTGTGAGTCAGATTTGAATGAGATAGTATTTGCAAACTGAGGATGATTGGAGTTTTCTGTGTTACTTAAATAGCTTTTGAAGAATTACATTGAAACAGATTTGTTGTAAAAATAGCAGACGCAGATTGCACTCGGCTTGGCAATTGAATCATGCTTGAATAAATGAAGACAAGTACTTTCCTAATAGGAAAAAGCTTTTAGTAGTTTGTGCTCAGAATACATCCTGCTTCTGCTTGTAGTGACAGCCATTCATAATTTGCATTCTTTACAAAATGCTAAATGCTCAGCTGAATCCGAATTGGAGACAGGGGGAAAGCATTACTTCAGTCATTCTTGCTTTGGATTTGCTTTTTATGATTAGTCTGAGATTTTATTAAAACCATTTTAAAATAATAAATCCCTGTTATATAGAATTCTTTTAAAGTTGTCTGTGTGGAGATAGACACAAGCAACTATTTGCAGTGTCTCTTTTGAGGCAAATTCAAACTGAGGGTACTAGGACTGCAGGTTTTTTGTAATTGAAAACTGTGATGTTCTGGTACCTGCAATGATTCTTAAATGTAAGTCAAGATTAATAGGTTATGGTTAGCAGGTGATTGTGAATATCTTGCATGAATCTTAAGGCCAGCGAGTGCATTCTGAATTTTTTTTTCCCCTATTGCCTGTGAGCTGCATTTTAAGTAGTATATGTCAAGTGGAATCCTCCTGTCTATATTAACATAATCAGATTAATTTCTTCTACCCATTGGTCTCCAACCATTCTGATTTTGTTACTTTTTCTTTCAATCCATCAGTCTGAGATCATCAGTTTAAAGATTAGATTTTCTCTGGATTAAATTTTTATGGAAAATTGGGGGATGTTGCTTGATAGGAGCAGGCAGAATTGCTAGTATATCAGATAAGTTATCCTCTTATAGCAGTTTAGTAATTTAACTTGACAGTCCTACTTCAGACTCACTTAAAATTTGTATATTTATCCTCTGAAAATTGAACATGTTCACGTAAACAGCATCAGCTTTCTCATTGATGATACCTAAGTATATGCACTCAGATTTGTTGTTTTCAGTGTTTGGCAAGGCAGTGGAAGCTGCCTGTAGAGCTAGATGTAAGGCAGTATATATTCTTTCTTGTCAAGAATCAACATGTGGACTGTCACTGCGTTTCTACAAGGTTGCAGGGAGAATAAGTGAAGGAACAGTGTTTCAAGAAGGTACTTCCAGCTTAAAACCAGAGACCTGTGTTCTTTTCACTGTTCACCAGCACAGGACTTTTCTGGTGCTATAAACAAATGTCACTAGTCTGATTCCTCGTATAAAATAAAAACTTTCCACCATTAGAGTGTTTACTTAGAAGTAAAGGTTGAGACTCTTGGATGCTTTGGATAGATTTTCAGTTTCTGTATGGAGAGGCTGGGTTTACAGGCAGCATGACAGACTAAGTTGGGTTGCAAAAATATTACTAAAGTGTAATATGTGATAGAAAACTGTACAGGTTAATATGCAGAGCTTGCATTTTAAAAACATTTTACTTGTAACAAAACACAGATTTGAGAGCAATCAGTGATACTCATTGTGATACTTCTGCAAAGTTTTTAGAGTAACTTCAGTTTAATTTCACATCCTTGTAATTTCATAGGAGTGTGACGTGCAGTTCATGCAGAGATTGGGATTTCTGTTAGTAAATTGCATGAAGCGTACTGTTCTCTGGGCTTTATTGGGTTCTATGGGTATTTTTGTATTATGTTCTGTAAATTTTGAGTGTTGGCATAGTCTAGTATTAGCCCACTACTTCAATTTTTTTAATATAGATTTTCTTAGTTATAGAAGCTGATTATGGCAACAAAACTGATGTGCAGGGAAGAGTCAAAACTTTATTTCAAACACAGTCTCTTTCCCCCCCACCCTCCCTTTTGTAGGACACTGAAGAACTGGATAGAGAAGCTGGAGAGGAATTTCAGGAGGATACCTCAAAAGTTCAACCACAGCAGGAAATAGCTTTTTCTCTGAAGACCATAAGTACTAGTGAACCAGCTAAGGTAGGGATACAAAATTGAGTTTATGTTACGGTTTCTGATTTGGAAGTGCTCAAACTCCATTGAAACATTAATTTGTATAGGTAAGGTTATAGTAAGAATACTGCTTCAGGCTATATGTTTATGAATATGAAGGTGATGGGAGAGGTTGAATTTTAGATATAGATCAGTTACAAATTTTAAAAAGGAAGTTATCTTCTAAATCAGTAGTCACTTTCATGGTTGTCAAGTTATTTTCTTGTTTGAATATTCAAGCAATAGTTTAAAACTTTGAAGTCTGGAAACCTAAGAACTAACAGGTCTGAGCACAAGACTAATAGCATATTTTACTGTTTCTTTGCAACAGAATGAAGTGTTACTTAGCAGTCTAATTTTGATTTTTAATGTCTGTGCTAAGCTTAGTGTTAATGACTGAATAAGAAAAGTTTTTATTTGAACCAATTAATAAAGTTAACTGCTCCAGCTCACCGTTGAAACAAATATTCTAGAGAATTTAAGTTCTCTTTACTCTTTCTCCAACTAGCAGCTTATTTAGATACTGTTATCCTACAAGCATCACTCTGTAGGAAGAAGTAAAGTGTTCAATATTTCTTGGGTTTGTGTTCCATAAAGAGTGAACAATACCAGAGACACAGTTTGGTACCACTGAATATCTGTCAGAATATTGAGGTTTACTTTTTAATTGCTAAGCATTTGTTTTATAAAGATGACATGGTCTTAAGATTCAAATGGAAATATTAGAATGGAATCTTTTACGAGAGGCAGCAGGTCACCAAAGAAAAAGTACAAAAAGTGTTTATTGAGAACATGTGCCTTGAAAAGCACATTCAAACATACTTTTAGCTTATTGTAAATATCCTACATTGAATTAGAGCTTTTACTATTATAATTATTTAGTTTAGGTTCAGTTTATTCAAGGTTAGCAACAGCTGTCTATTCTATCTGACTAGTGCAGAGTTGTGTTTTGTGGGAATTGTTTTGAAGCTGTATCTGAAAAAAACCATCTGCCTATGTGTGCAAGTGGCTTTATTCCTGGCAGTGTGTTTTTTTAAAAACTTGGAAGCAAATATATTGTTCTGTGTTGAAGGCCATAGTTGAAAAAGTGTATACAGAAAACTTGTACTTGGATTGTGACATCAAGGTGGTTTTTCTGACCTCTAGTAAGAGGTCTGCTGGTGCATCCCAGATGGCTAGCTTTTGCTGTTTAGAAATCAATTTGATTTGAGAAATACTTTGCAGCTACATGTAATGATTCTTTTGATCTGCAGTTAGATATCTTACTTTTTCTCACGAGGTGTCAGCACTGCCAAAATACCAGCCCCATTTCAGCAGGCTTCGCTCTAGTGTTTAAAACCAAACCCAGCTTCCTAGGTGATTTGATGGCATTGGCTCTGATGTTGACCTACACTGTGCACTATTTTTGGGTGCCTGAGTGCTCCTGTTACTCTTCAGTCTGTTTGTATGTGTGCCTGTGTGTGGCAGTGTTAGTGGTGATTTTGTGAAACAAGACATAGTCTGTATTAAACTTGGCGTGGGGGCAAAGGACAAACAAAACGATTATTAACAACATTGCGTGGAAGTTAGTTGGACTTGATAAAGGACAACTTGTCAATTGCTGTATCTGACAATGCAGATGGTCTGTCAGTCTTTATCAAGTCTCCTTGACATCAAATTTGGCCTTACTGTAATTTCACGCATGCAGAGGTGCCTTCTGATGTTGTTTGACTTGGCTGTTCCAAAAAATTTTAGAAACAGTCTGTGACTAATGTGTTAAATGAATGACTTAAGTTTCTCAGGTAGGTAATCTAGTCTTGAACAAATGCTCCAAAACATGCAAACAAAATATGAGGAAAAATAAGCTGATATTAGAGTACAAATAAATTATTATCCAGAATCTCCTCATAAAGACTAGAAACAGCTGAATGTTGAATGTTTCTGGTTCTTGTCTGGTGATGATATTTTTCCCATATGGTGTGTTGGGCTGCATGGAAAACTTTGGCATTTTATCAGCAGGCACAGGTTTTAAATAAAATAATATCTTTGGAAATCTTTCATTTGTAACAGTTTCAAAAGTCACTACTTCATTGATAAATTGTAGAATTATGCATATAACTACTTATATTATCAAATAGGCTTTATTCATTGTTTCAGATTTCCTTTCTGAACTGATTTGTTAACACTGAAAATCCTAGCAAAGAATAGTTCCTGATTCTTAATGTTTGGTATCAGTATCTGCTTCCCCTCATCCAAAATTCAGACAGAAGTATGATATTTCGAAAAACATGCAAATAATGCTGTATGTACCTGTATAGTTACATTTGCAGTAATACTACATGCTCTAACATTCAAGCTGTAACATGTTTGTTAGTCAACCTGAGACAGCTGTATGCCATTTAAATCTTAATGGAGTTGCTTTACCTGCAGGTGGAGAGTGACTCCTAACAAAACTATATTGGCTAAGCTTGGAAATCCTGGAGGATGGGAGTTCCTTTTATCAGCATGGTTGATATTTTAAAAAAAAATTGTAGAGTGACATATTTTCAGTACAATAAGAGAAATACTGCAATTATGGTTATTAAAAAACTTGTTTCAGTTGATGCATAAGGGCACAGCAAACTCAAAGATTAGAGAATTGCTACCTTCTAAATTCATGTCTTGGTGTTTTTTAATTAAAGCTGATTAACTTCTTGCTCTATATGATATGGTTAAAAAGGAAAGTTTAAAAGTCTATCTTTCTGCTCTTTTGGATGTTTTGACTAAATTTTTGAGATGTTTATATTCCAGTGATGGAAACAGTACAAACTGGTAACTTTAATCTAGGATCTGTGTACATCCGTATCAAGGGCTGCACGTAGGCTTCGCTGTTTTGTTGTGATAGTTGCAGGTCCTGGCTGTTGTGGCCCAACTGCAGCTTCTTAATAACATCCTAAAGTTTGGGGTTTATTGCTTGACTGAGGTACTGTTTTCTAATACGCTCTTAGTTGAAGCCTTTTGTCAGTCGGTCACCTGCTGTGGGGTTGTATGGTTTTTATGTTCAGACTTTCCTATTGAAATGCCAAAATGCTTTTTACGTTTTGACTTCTGTTTTACTGTACTTTAATTCCAGCAAGTGCTACACAGTCAGCTACAGTTACATCTTGTCTCTGTAGTGGGAACCTTCAAAACAGAGCAGATAATTGGAAGATACGAGGAGTATTTCTTATTTGGCAGCTATTCCTAGAGTGGTTTCCGCTGATGTACTTTTTGACTGCTCTTGCAAACACCTCGTATTCTGACATAAGCACACAGAGCGTTTTAAGCAGTTGATAGGAATGCCTGCAAATGCTTTCTAAATACTATGAAAGTTTAATTTATTTTAAGTTGCTTGAGTTGACCTATACTTCTTGCCTGTTTGTCTTGCAGCCAAATCCATACGCATCACCATCTTGCATCTCTTTTGAATATGTATTCTAGAATCTTTTTAGGATTGTAGTGATTTTTAGGTTGTTCTCCTTTTCTTTGCATGTCGTTTTTCAAGAAGAATTTGTGTGCTTTATCTTTGCTCATATGCAACTAAAAGTTTTGGCACTAGATGGCAGTCATCGTCTTGCAGCCTTGATTTAAAACTGTAAAGGATTTTATTATTGGCTTAATTTTTCAATGCTGTCTTTCCAGCAGCTGCTAAGTATACTGCCAAAATAACACTGTATAAGAGTGTTTTACTGTTGTATGAGTTGTTAAACTTTTGGAATTTTTTTTTTTCTGTTTTTCAAATAGCCTGAGGAGGCTCCTTCGCTTGCTGTTTCTACTGAGCCATCTGTAATTGTATCAGAGAGCGATTCTAACAAGATCGCTTCCCAAGTGCCGCAGATGCTGCAAGAGACAAATGTTTCTAGTCCTAATATTAAGCAAAACAGTGTGCCTCCTCCACAGAGTAAGTATCTCTCAGTACAAATCATTCATCTGAGGTCAGGATGTACATATAGAGTATATATAGTCAGAATGCTTTGCCCTGAAGTTTGGATTTGGAGTGCCATATCAGATACTTAACATATTTCATTTATATATCATGCCATATTTTAGCTTTCATTGGAAGTACTTTGACAAATGTGCTTTCACTGTAAGGAAAAACTAGCTTTGTATGCTTGAAAATGTCTGTTGGCTTTGTCCAGTCCTTAACAGACTTTTGGACGTACTCTTCACCATCAGGACTGGAGCTCCATGCTGTGACTAAGTAGTTCTGCCAACGCTCTTTGAAAGGTCTGCTTGTGAGTCTTCAGTGGAACAGATGGGTACTAACATAGCAGTTGACAGGATCTTTAGCTACCAGGAATTTGGGGGAAAAAAAAAAAAAAAAAAAATTCAATTTTCGGCCTACGGGGTTGTTTTTTTTTTTGACTTCTCAGCTTAGCTCATTCATATCTTTTTCCATATGCTTCCATGAAATTTGCTTAGGGACTTAATGATCTTACAGGACTTTTCCAATCAAGGCAATTCCGTGAAATGTAGTAGTCATGGAGGAAACCAGTTGCTAGTATGGAAGTAGAAAGGTATTTGGTGATGCACTTATTTTTCTTGTAGCCTAACAACACATACATCAGGCTGAATTACTGCATATATACTGCTTTTTAAAAATACGCTGTGCTCAGAGGTATCAAAACGCATCTGTTGTAGTCAGCAAAAATGCTTGTACTGAAGTACTCACTTGGTAAGACAGAAAAACTAAAAGGGAAGACAGGATGTGAAAGCCATTGCTTTAAAAAAAAAAAAGTTGTTTGAATTAGACTTTTTAATGAGATTAATAAGAAGTTTCTGGCTAAGTGTTAAAGTACTAAACCAGTTTTTAATGACTGCAGAAGAAACTATATGATTTCATAGTATTAGTCTCATTCAACTGGAGTAATTGGCTTCTTCATTTTGAATAAATTAAACAACAGAATCTTTCAAGTCAGTGGGTCAGCCTACAACTTTTGTTCTAGTCCTAAAATATGAAGGCTTTCATGACTGATTCATGCCTCAGCAATTGAAAGAACGTCTCTTATGCATATAAAATATTTTACCTGATTTACCATTCTTGGCAGACTGCATGTTTTAAGGCGGTCTGTTCTAATAGAACATAACCACATCTTCACATAGTTCAATCTTCTGACATGTCACTTACACTTAATGGTTAAAAATAGTGTAATCTGATAAAAGCGAACAATGTCAGTTGTGTACATGTGCTTTATTTCCATGTAGCCAAAAAAATAATAATAATTACCTTACTGTAAACATTACATTCACAAAATGAATGACCGTCATTGCATCTTACTTTTTGTATTTGTGGTGTAAAAAAGTAGGTTGAAGTTAGCAAATCTTTTTTTAGATGCACTTCAATATAGCCTAATTGGGACAAGCAGGTAAATAGGACTCTCTCTGAAAAATCATGCTAGTTGTTTGTTCTGGATAACTTCATAAGAATATAGGATGTACTATCCAGGATTTTAAAAGTCAGTTCTGTGTAAACTTTCTCAGTCTTAACACTGTAGTTATGTTTTGTTTTTAGCAAAGTCTGAAGAAAGCTGGGAATCCCCCAAACAAGTTAAAAAGAAGAAAAAAGCAAGAAGGGAAACGTGAACTTCCTGAGATGGACATGTGTTGCTGAATACTGTCATGAAGATTATGCTGTTTATGCAATAATTTGTGAACATGTACAGAATTTTATATAAATTTCAAACAGTTTTTAAAAACAGAACTGCTGTGAACACAAACATCATTAAAAAGGAATCAAAGGAAAGAAACTTTCTGATATAGCAAACAGAACATGCTACATTTGAAAGACATTCTGAAGAGTCTGTTTTTCCAACTTTTGGAGAGAGATCTTAATAAAAAAAACTGGTTTTACAACACAGTGCCCTGTTTACAACAGATTATACTCTCATCTACAGCTGCGGATAAAAGATTAATTTCAAGGAAGGGTTTTCTGTAAAAATAATTCTCTGTACAATAGTGGGTGTTTCTTGCCTCTCTTTTGAGTGATGCATTAGAAGCACAGAATGTCAACCATTTGAATTTGTTTCATGCCTAAATCAAAGTGCTTTGATTAAATACATAATCTGCCATATCTTTACAGTAAGTTGGTTAGCGAGTCTGCTAGCTGTTACAGGAATCACAAGTGCAAATCATTAACCATTTGTACAGTCAGACCTTCATGGTTTATTATATGAAGTTAACACAATAAAACTGCTTTGGGTTAAAAGTTTGAGAATGTGATTTGAAACTTGAGTATGGTTCATGAAGTTATTTTTGATAATGTCTGTTACCTTACTTGAATTGTTGAAGATAGCAGTATATTTTTAAGAATGCAGGAATGTGCATTACATTGGTTTTCTCCTTCATTCCCTACGGTTCTTGGTTGTTTGAGACTCCCATCTAAAACTATATCTGTTCAATTTTTAAACTCATGGAATGAATTGAAATCAACCGTTCCCTTCCCTTAACACTTTTTAACTTACCGTACCCAATTCTGTTCTGCCATACCCAATTCTGTTCTGTTCTCTATTACTGAAACTCTGAAGAAAGCAAAGTGAACTTTTTTCACTCACAAATTGTTTGGAATTTCAAAGATCTGTTGGAGAACTGGAGTGGCTTCAGACAGCTTTAATTGACATTGTCAAGACCAGTTATCAGGAACACATTTTTTTACTGCCTTAACCTGTAGTTTGTAGAATGTGTCTAGACTTCTGGACAGGAGTTAGTGTTTTTATATTAAAAAAATAAAAATTCATGCAAGTATAGCAGTTGTAAAATAAAGACCATTTCCCGCTTGAAACTGTTAATTAAAATGGTGTTTAAGATGTGTTGTCATTTTCAGGCACTGTGTAATTACATGGTATCAAACTGGCAGATGTGTTTGTGTCTGTAAGGTGCACGCTCAGCCATATACACTGTAAATAGCCTTTAGAAAAATCTGTTTGATAAGGATGTTAATTAACATCACCTGGTAAATTCAGCTAAAGAAGAGTCGAGATTTTTTTTTTAAATGATTGACTTAACTGGTTTTGTGGCACAAACAGAATTGTTAACAGCTGTAACACATGGTACTGATCAACAATCTTGTACTGTCTTACTGTACTTGACTGCAGTTCAACAGTATTGCAAGGCGAGAATAATTAACGCAGCAAGCTGGTTTTAATTGTACTGAAAATGCACCTTGCTAATGGAGAGCTTTCCTAATCAATGGATACTAACTTGCACAGGTGTTAACCCCTGTATATCAGGAACATGTGACACTAAAGTGATTTGTTAAAATAAATTGAGCATATTGACAGTATTGATTTATTTACCGGGAGGGAGTAATGCCTGAGACTGATACCTGTCAACATTCATGTAAAATAAATCTAGAACCGAAGTACTACAGCTTTTCAAGAAGTATCTTAAGGCAAACGTGAAAACAGGATATTACAAAATCATGCAGAGTCCTTTGCATGTAAATAATATTTTAGTTTTACTTGTCTTCATAGTAAAGGTTAAAAAGAACACTCTTTGCATTCAGGTTTGTACTGTATGTCCAAAATGTCTCTTTCCAATCTGTATGTATGCTACGAGCCTCTTTTGTAGAAAATATGAAGATTTTATGTAATGAGAGAGACTGCCTCCAAGGGCTTTCACTGCATAAATTATGTTTTTTCCCCTCTTGAAGATAAAATTGTTGATATTTCTGGATTAGTAAGCTCTAGCTCTTGAATAGCTTGTCATTCTGGAAAAAAAACAGACTGGCTAACAACATAGGAACCCTGCTAATTAACTGCTGCTGCTATGCAGGATCATATAAATATCTATCCTTCCTTTCAAACTGTAGTTACCTATTCAGCAGCACCTCTTACTGTTTTCCTAATGTGCAGTTTCAATGTCTTAGCGAGCAAAACTTGCTTTATTTGACATCCATTAAAGAGGTAGTAACTGTATAGCATATTGTCTATAAATAGAAACTTGGTTATCCATGTACTGTCATGTTTCTATGACTCGAGCAGTGGTTAGTCTTAATGATACACTGAATCCAGACTTTGGTACTTGGATAGAAAGAGAAAACACCATTTAAAGAAAATTAATCCTTTTTTTTCTTTTTTTCCTTTTTTTTCTTTGATGTTGTTGAATGCATGGAATGGTTTCATAAATCCAATATGTTGGGTTTTTCTAAATACTCTGGAATTATTTGTATGCGTAATTTAAACTTGTTGTAATGACGTGTAATTGGGTAGTCATGGCATATTTTTATTTCTTTTGTGGGGAGGGAAAGGTGTACCAAATTCATATGTGCTTGTTACAAAGGTAGCAACTGTGCATTGGTTTGAAGGGGGGTGAAAACTGTATTTCCGATGCCCTTTTAGAAGTCTAAAGAAAAAAGTGCAAGGGAAAAGCACTACTTTAATATTTACTAAGAAAGAATGTACATATTAAAAACATTTCAAACTTTATAGAAATACTTCTAGTACTGTTGTGTTGTAACTGAATTGTATCTCATTTGAAACTGCCTTATTAATAGTTCCTAGCCATGGGATTGTGCTCTGAATAAGGCCTTTGAAAAGCACGGAATACGTGGCTTAAGCAGCTGGTTTTAATCATAGTTCTTTTGCCTTTAAATGACTCAAGTTGGTCCCTAATCAATATTTCAGTTGTTAAAAAATGCAAGTCTCTTGCAGCCACTTGTACCTGTGAGTCTCCTTTTGGTGCCTGTCGAGTACCAACAAACGACAGAGTTTCAGTTTTCCAGGCCAGTATGGAAAGTTTCTTCATTGTTCTGCTGGGGGGGACACATGTGAACAAAACAGAAATGCCACACACACTAAAAAACGGAATTACTTCTTAAAAGATACTGCTACAATTATTTTACTGTTAAAATTCTAAGTTAATTGTTTCATTTAAGAACTAAGAGCATCAGTTGAGTGATTTCAGGTGGGGGGAAGGAGCAGGAAGGGCTGCGTGGCCCATAGTCGCTAACCTGAAAGTGCAGTATCACCACAGATTTTATTCCCTGCAGCACTAACAGAACTGCTGTGAGTTGGGGTGGATATTGGGAGCGGAGTGGGGGAACTCGTGTTTTGTCAGGTGGGTGGGGGATGTGTGTGGAATTGTTGTTTCCTGTACTCTATAGCATGTTGCTGTTAATGATTCACAGACTGTTCTTACTGAAACGCTTGAATTGCTAAAATTGTCCAGTCTCTGTATTGGGTCCCTTCTTCAGCCTATGAAGCTGTTGAACTTCTGTTCTTTCAGCTATCTGTCTAGTTGTACCAAGCTGAAGGTTTCTGGCTCACTGAAAATCAGTTTCTTTACTGAAACTATGATGTCTTTAGTTTTGATGTACTCTGGAAAAGGAAATTACATTTAAAACTTAATATTAAACTCCTGGTTTCAGAGTGTCATACAGTGCTCTTAATAAAACATGCTTAGGAACATCTGTAGCTCAAAGCAAGTACATTTTCTGTCCTAATTGTAGAATCAAGTGACCTCTTAACTAGGCTCAGTATTTTTAATTCAGTCTGTGTCAGAGGGTAAGCCATGGACCACTAAGAACCAGATCACCACAATGAAACTCATAAAACAAACTGGTTTGAGATGGTTCCCTGTTTTCTCAGGGAGAGCAAGCCTTCTACACACAAAGTGCTTCCATTTAGCTGTTCAGTGGCTGTAAACCAAATACTTTGTTACTGCAGGTTGTGTTTTCAGAGACCATTCCAGCTTGTTTTACATTACTATACTATTCCCTTGAGCATCCTTATCTATAAGGCTAACGAGCAAAGTCATGCCTTGAGCTACACCTACAAGTGAAGCTCTGGATGGGAGATGACCCCTCTCTGAGGGGATACTGTAAGTTGGACTCACTCTTGGACAGCCAGGCTGTAACGTGCCTTGAAGAGGCATGCTGAGCTGGAGATAAGTGTCTGAGCCTTAGCCAGTTAGCTAGAATAGGAGCTGTAGCAACTAATGGTCCCTCCGCTGCTGAGGAGCTGGGTGCACATCCAAGGAGATGTACAAGCTTTGCTTCTGCTCTCAAAAGTTCCTGAAGGCATTATGAAAGATGGGTAAACTTGCATTTTCACCCATATACATATGCAGCCTTTGTATGTGGAAAAATATCTGTGGGGCTGTCTGAAATTACTACAGAATTGGGTTTCTCAAGAAGTTGCTGTTGTTGGAAGTGCAGATCTGACCTTACGAGAGCAGAGTGCAATCACATGTGAAATCAGTTTGATGGATACTTCTGGTTTATAATCTCTGGTTACTAGAAATGAGGCCACGTCTTTCTGAAGGGGAAAGGCAATGCCACAGCTGTCATTACAATTTCTGAAAAGCTGCAGGTTGGATTCTAGATTGACTGCAAGTGCTAAATCATCCTGACTTAAAGCTGCCTTATTTCTAGTTCAAATTAATTAATATTCCACTTTTAGTTACTTTGTTGCCTGCTGATGAACAGCTGTGTTCAATTTCCTATTTGTATGTATACACCAATTAGGTATTTCCTTAAACTTTTGCCTTGAAAACCTGAAAGGTTGCCTTACAAAAGGCAGAGAGGAGCTCAGGCTGTTTAGTTCGCTTTGCCTTCCTCTGAGCCTGCTCACTTTTTTTTTGTCATTTGCTCTGCACCCACAATGAGTCATGAAGGACTCACAAATGTGGTTGGTTGCACCAATGTCACCCGCTATTGTTTTGTGCTTGGCTGGGAAGAGTTGCTTGAAATAGGTGTGATATTCCATGTATCCATAATAATCCATGCCTTGGCAGCTGAGGGATTTTAGGGATCTAGCACATGCTGAAATTCTTGTTTTCTTCATTCTTGGATCATCTTTCTAGTTCCTTATCTTGCTTATTCAACCCTGACAGGGAAGCTATGACTGGCCAGGTAATCCCTTCCTGACTGTAAGCCTGAAGTATCCTGACATCAAAATGTAATTAGCAGAACTTTTTGGAGCCAAAATGTTTTCCTTAAAGCTTCCCTTCCAGATCTTTATCCAGCCTTTGGGGCTGGGGGGGGAAGCTTTTCAGATGACTTTGTGGAGCTCTCATCCAGATGAGTTGGAAGACAGAAGTGTTCCTCATACAGACACCTGTTTTACTGGGTAACCCAGTGATGAGTCTTCCCTTTGTGCCCAGAGAGTTTGTAGCTGTCTTGTGCCACAACAGAGGGACTGTGAAATCTCTAGAATCTCAGACTAAGCATAAAAAATGGGCTCACATTTGAATGAAGTGGATTTCCTTTTTAAGGGGGGGAGGAACACACAAAACCCCAAAGCCATACTGAAGGTGGCCAGTTATGCTTCCATATTGTTTGAATGCAGCAAAATCATGAACAGAGACTATAAAATTCCACAGAAACAGTTACCTGGCTTTCCACATTAGGGCTTTTTTCTGTGGCATGGATGAAAGATGTCTCAATAATATTTGTATTTTCTGTTAATCAAATGCTACATGGACTTATCAAGGTGGTTTTCTCCAGAAGTTTGTTGGAGACTTTGGGAAGTCCAGGTAAGTACACTTACCTGTCCATGTGTTCTCCTTCAAAGACTGCTTTAGATTAATGCAGTGTTAAACCGCATTCTTTTCATAACCACCAACAGAGTCTAGATACTTCTGACTTACAGAATAACCTAATCTGTCAGTATTCACTTTTCTGATGGCGGGGGTGGGGAGGGGGACCTAAAAATTCAGTGAAACAAAGGCTGTAGTCTTGGCCCAATGGAATTTTGCCAGGGACAGTTTAGGACAGGCCAGCTACTTCAGGTGCCTGTTTCAAATGACGTGTTACAAGTAATCCTGCTGCGCTCACATCATCTTTCATTTGACTCTTGAACTATTTTGTTCTGGTTTTGTGTCTTAGTTATGCTGGCCTTTACCTTGGATGGAAAGCTGGAGTCTTGAGACTTTTTCAGATAAATCTCTTCCTCCATGCTTGCCAGCACAGTCCAAGTAGCCATTTAAGATCCAAATCAGATTGTACGGTGGTGTGTGCTCTTGCAGATCCATCAGCCAACACCCACCAGCAGCAGTGCCAGTTCACCCACACCTGCACCTACCCTGCCTGTTCGGCTCGTGTCTGGAAGTGGCGAGTGTAGCTGTTAAATAAGGCTAAGGCTGCGGTGGTACTCAAGTGGTATTCTTACTCCAGCTGGCTATCCAGTATCTCTGCTGTAAGGCATGTCTGTGTAGAGTAAGGTTAATATTGGTGTTACTTTAGGTATGAACTCACAGTTGATTTTAACGTGGTTTTTTCCTCCCTCATCAATAACTTTTTTTTCTGTCAGTTATACTTGGCCAATTCTTTTTAAAACTTTTTTTTTTTAAGAAAAAGGGAAAACTTGTATTTTGAATAAGCAAAAATAATGTTACCAGATTTAACCTAGGGATTGCACACTTTTGAACAGTAGTAGTAGTAGCAGTAGTAGTAGTAGTAGTAGTAAAACATATTTAAGTGCTTTTCTGGAGTGGGCTCAGGATGCTCAGCACTTGGTAGAACTGAGCTGAAAAATCAATATTGTGCTATTTTATATTCATATACTGCAGAGGTGCTGTTCAAAGTCATCCAAGTCATGCAGCCTGCTGTTACCGTGGAACTTCTTTATGGTGTTTTTGGAGTGTGTCTTTTACTGTGAGTCCTTAGTAGGCATGCAGAACAGCAATTTATTGATTGTTTTTATAATGATTAAAACACTTTAGCTTTTACTGCCTTGAATATGAAAAATACTTTGTAGGATGTGACAGAGATGCATAATTGAAGGGTTCCAAAGCCTGACATGTCTGTGACATCCTGAGAAAGGCAGCTTTTACATACCCAAGGATTGCCTTGTGGTTTGGGTTTCTGTAGTCACAGCATCTGAATACTAGACTATGGGAAACTTGAGGTCAGAAGTCATGTGTGTCACATCAGAAAACAGCTTTTTGTCTGTTCACTTCCAGGCAGAATGTCTGTCGTGCAGCACAAGGTGGAAAAAGAATTGCAAGTGCTCACTTTGCATTAATAATTCCATCACTAAAAATCTTGACTTGGTGCTAGTATGCCGCTGGGTTCATCACTCTGTGCTGCCAGGGAACATTGTACTGGAATGTGTTTTCTTCCATAAAGACTTAATGTAATGCTACCATCTCTTGAGAGCACCACACATTGTCTTTCACACAGTGTTTTATTTCTGCTTTGTGTTGCTACTGTGTGGAAGACTGGATACAGTTTGAGGCTTTAAACTCGTTAGACTTAATCATTCCAAATATTTATTGAGCAATCTACCTCGAAGAAGGTATTTTGGCAGATTAGCCAGGGGAAGAATTCTCAACTGCAAATTGTGTTGGGAAACCAGTATGTATGGTAAACCAGGGGCTCAGCCCTGCTCCAAATGATGTGAGCTATCAGCAGATTGTTCTGATAGGGCTTTAGGGATGTCTCCATCAGCACAGTATGAAGTCAGCATCCCTTGCTGAGAGTATCTTGTAAATATTAAGGTGTCCTGTGCACCAGGTAAGTGGTTTTAAGGGCTCATATACACTGTATAACAAAGGGAAAGGGGAAAAATGTGCAGATTTGCATATTTGGTTTGGAGAATGTCATGTTGGTGATCAGTTATTTTTGTGTTAGAGATGAAAAGAAAGTTGGACACTGAGAAGTTGAGCAAACAGTGTTAGGTACTTCAGTACAAGAGTGTGCAATAAGGAAGCTGCAGGACGTGTATTAAGAGCATTGTACAGGTACATACCTACCGACTTGCCCCATCACTTGTGACTGAATTCAAGAGCACAATCAGAATCAGTTTAAACATCGTCCAAGTGTTCTTCAGTTCACAAATGGGGGCTACACTGATGTTCAGCTCAGGCTGAATTTAGCACTTAAAATCCCAAGTCAGTGCACGTTAGCAGGCCTCTAGCAGAAAGACAGTGTAAATCGCGACTGAATGAGATACTGAGTTAGTACAAACTAGGAGGTGCAGCTCTCCAAAGCAACAAACACGTATCATTTTGATCTGCAGAGATGGGTTTTCCATGTGCCATGCCTAAGTCCCTTGTATCCCAAAGGTTTGTAGGTAGATGTTTGACACTAAATGAGTTGCAACAGAGGTGATGGGCTAGAATTGTGTGTTGTTGCAATTAAACTTTCTCTGTGCTTTTACCAGTCCATTACTGAATACCAAAGTGAGTTGGGAGATCTCTGCAGCCTTGGTTCAATCAGGGTTTCACAAAGTTGCTTCAGACAATAATCAAACACATTCGGATGTGTATTCCTATAAAATGCTTTATAGCCACAATACAGTAATAGACTTTACATTGACAACCTAGGTAGTGATGCACAGCAGAAAGCAGTATGAGAGACAGACATGCTTTTGAAGTGATGTTTATACTGCGCTTGGGGATTGATTGACAAATAATGCCATTTCAGTAGAATTATATTGGTATTTACGATGCCATTTACTATACAAAGTGGAGGATGAAAAATTAGTCATATTATTTAAACTATCAATCTTACTTGTGGTATGAGGGATCCTAAGAGGACATTTATTCTCCTAAGAGGAGAAGCCTGTGATGAAGAGAAGCCAAGAGTATCTTTCATTTCTATAATTAGAAGAAACTTAGCAGCCTTGATCTGTCTCTGTTCTAAAGAGACAGTATAAAATATATAATGCTAGAGAGCTTCAGTCTCACCCCACCACACCCAGTACTGGTGGCTCCATTTTATGTAGCTTTTAATCTAGTTTTCCTAGATGCATTTCCTGATACATACAAAAGATTTATAAATTGGGACAAACTTAATCTAATTAAACTTTCTGCACTCTCAGCACCAGAAGTGTTTTCCTTGCTCTTCAAGTAACAAATCTATCTGTGCTCTGTCTCTGCACTTCACAGAGGGCATACCATGGATCTGTAATATATATAGTGTGTATGAAAGGTGTTACATTGCACACATAGTACTTGCAGTTTGCCTCTGCATGAGCTGCTGAAAAAGGCAAGGATTGGTTAACTGTGTTTGAATTGCTATCATATGCTCAGCAAGTCAACCATCAAGGGGATCCAGGACAGATTTAAGGGGGAAAGCCCAGTTGATATTCTATGATTCTATCACATTTTCACAATATAAAGCCACCAGCTGCTATGGTGTGTTCTCCAGGCTTGGCTGGCAAGCAAGTAATCTCCGTTGTTGACTCCGTATGAAGCAGTAGATGGCAGAGGTGACAGTAAGAGAAAGTCAAGCACTTTTCTTAGCATAGAAAAAAAGAATAGGGGTGAGATTGGAGGTTTCTGTAAAGCTCTGTTGCAAACCTCTGCCTGTGGTGAGCACCAGTGAGAAGAACTGGATGGCATGCCCTGGAGTTTGCTCAAGAGTCCAGAGAACTTAGAAGAGAGTAGGAATATAGGAATAACTCCTCAGATACTCAAAGTAACGATGGTGATGCTATTCAGTTGCTTTAAAGCTGGGGATAGCTCAAAGCTCAGGTATTTGGTGCATATGGCTCAATGTGCTAAAGAATAAAGTGTACCTAGGGGAAAGTCTAAGCAGGCCCCGAGGTAAAGTGGTGAGTTACTGCTTGAAACCTGACTAGCATCTAAAAATACAAAACTGGGAAGTGTTTGCTGTGTAAGTTACAGGCAGTAATAAATTACAATTATGGCAGATGTGTTGTTTTAATTCCTCTTGACTGTACTTAAAAGTCAGTGTTGGTTCTCAATAGGATGGAAGAAAATGATTTATCACTAGACTGAGACTGTTAATAAAAGACAAAATGGTCATGACTTCTAATAGATAGAAATTAAAAAAAAAAACCCAAACAAATATGTAAACAGAACATGCTTGATGAAGAAAACTGGGGGAAACATCATTTTCTTCTATTTTTTTTTTAAGTGAACTTTTAAAAAAAAGTGGAAACCCCATAATTGCATAATGAAAAAGGCAATAAAATCTGGCAACATGCCCAGTGTTAAGCCATACTGAAACCATAAATTAAACATTAACTAATCTAACTAATGAAACTAAGAGGAAGTAAATATTATTTGATGTATGTTAGCTTTTCTTAGAAGGTCTACCTCTCCTATCAATCAAAGACCTGTGACCTCTCTGGTCACAAATTCAACACAGCATTAAAAACCGTCACTGAGATTTCCTTTGCTCAAGCTATCTGGCAAGCAGTAAGATACTGCTGGCAACACAACCTCTTTATCCAGCAGCTACCATCTCATCCTCATATGCTGTATTTCATGTTCTATAATTGGCTACAGACTATGGATAAAATGTACCCATCTGTACCAGTCAGTTTAATACCGTGTCCAGCATAAGCATTCAGGCCAGGAGGCTAAAAAAACTCCAAGCGTGACCTTCCACTGGGTCACTGTAGTAAAAGGTCAGGTGTAAATCCTGGGATGTTTGAGTAGTGAAGAGGAATGGGGTGTTCAATCCCAGTAGTGTGTCCATTGATTAAATAAATACTGTCATGCCTGATGCCTGCAGTTTTAAAGGCTTTTACAAGCCTTTTTTTTTCTTGTGACAGAAGCAATAAACATACTTAAAGGACTGGAAGTAGTGTCTGATGGGTAGAGGTTTAACTTACCAAAAGACTTGGAGAAGACATCACTGTAGAGTAGAATTTATTAGGATACAAGGTGCTAAGGGCTCATTAGCCTGATGGAAGAAGGGATTATGAGTTTGAGCTGAATACAAGAAACCTGTGTTTACCAATTTGCTTGATAAGGGTTGGAACCAAGCTTCTAAGGTTAGTGGTGGTGTCTCCACTTCTCAGTGTCTGAGGCACACTGAGCCAGTGGAGGGGGAAAGCCAAAGCTCTTCCCCCCCACTGGGCATAAGATGGGGCACAAGGTTCACTAGCTCTGTTTAGCTGGGGGAACTGAAGTTATTACAGAAATTCACAGACTTGCCCAAGGTAAAAGGAGACAGAACTGATGTTCTTTATTTTTTTGCTTAAGTACTGGTTAAGAAATGCTGCAGAGTAGGAAGTTTCAAAGAATAAACATGCTTTAAATACATCAGACTCCATCTTTAGATGTGCTTTTCAGACTCTCTTTTACTTTGTATACTTCGCTTTCATGTAGTCATCTTGGAAGCATTTTTACTGACATTGGTTAATATGTGTGTAACAAATATTCAGTCAATATCTTCAGTCAAACTTGCATTAGCACTTCTAAAATTTCAACTGAACGCACAAATTATTACTAGCCAAAAATTATTTGATCTAATCCAAATACTCAAAATTAGCAAATTTCTAGATCAGTCTAACCTGTTTCTGTAACAAAATAGTGCTTGTGTGCCACCATGGTAAGGTTGGCTTATGCTGCATGAATTTCTTTGGTCTATACCTTCTGTGTTTTGACGTCTAAGAGGGAACAAACTCGTATGTGTCTCCCCAAGAAAAACACCAGAGCCAGACAGAGCTATGAGACACTCCAATTTTTCAGACCTGCTGTATCTTCTAGTTTGGCAATGTCACTAGGGAGCAGCTGAGACTTGTGGTAGTTCCATCTTATCCCGAGGGAGAAAATCTCCACTATGAGCCAAGGCTTCTGGTGGTTAGTGACTGCAGGACCTGCTCTCTACAGATGCTGTTGTGTGGTGGCTGGCTGGCTAATTAGTTCACCTCTGTTTTGTTTTAAATAGTTGTGTCAGAGGAAGCCCTTGCGTACTGCTTGCCATGGTACCCCTGTGTGCTTCTATTACAAACGACCCAGTGAGTTGAGTGGGTGACCCACACAAGGCTGAGGAACATGCAGAAGAGAGAAGGAGTGACCAAAGGAGGCAGCTGTGCACCAACCCCAAACCTCTGATGCTGCTGTGAAACCCCAGGAGATCGGTGTGCTGGGCTGCTGTAGGGGGCCTGGGGCTTGCCATGCACTTCTGATGTGGCTCTGAAGGCACCAAGGCCCCTTGGTTACATGGGGCAGTTGGGCTGATGGCCAGCTAATAGGTGGTGGCTCAGAAGAGCAAAGCTTTGGAGGGTCCAGGACCTAGGCCACTTCTAAATACTGCCTTTCACAAGGGAGGATGGGCTTTGAAGTCTGCTGATGGAGGGAAATGTGAAGTAATGGACCAGCTCTGCCAATTCCACAGGTAAGATGCCCTGGTGACGGGACCAGAAAGGAGTTGCAGTTACTTTGACTGCTAGAGGTCCCCTTACAGGTAAAGGAGCCTGAAACAGTGGCAAACACTAATGCTACGGCCCAAAAGCCCTGACAGCTAGACATGGTTACAAGCACCCCTGGGCTATCAACTGCTGAGCTGATGGGGCATCCTGTTAACCAAGGTGGGATCTATACATATCATACTGGGAGAGCACACAGGAGAAACAATGCCATTAGCAGCATGGTCAATAATAATACAGAAAATCACATAGTGTGGTTGATCTTGAAAAAAGTGTTAAAAATGGTTGAAAATTATCCATGCTGTCACCCTACAGGCTAGGACTTACAGATCTTCCAGAAAGACAAAGGAGAGGCCATGGCAGAATGGGGTAGAAGGTCCTTTAGAGACAGAATCATAGAATGATAAGGTCCCCTATAGAAGGGACCTTAAAGATCATCTAGTTCCAACCCCCCTGCCATCAGCAGGGACACCTTCCACTAGATCAGGTTGCTCAAAGCCTCATCCAGCCTGGCCTTAAACACTTCCAGGGAGGGGGCATCCACAACTTCCTTGGGCAACCTGTTCCAGTGTCTGACCACCCTCACAGTGAAGAATTTCTTCCTAATATCTAATCTAAACCTACCCTCCTTCAGCTTAAAGCCATTTCCCCCTGTTCTGTCATTAACTGCCCTTATGAAAAGTCCCTCCCCAGCTTTCTCGTAGGCCCCTTCAGGCACTGGAAGGCCGCTATAAGATCTCCCTGGAGCCTTCTCTTTTCCAGGCTGAGCAGCCCCAACTCTCTCAGCCTGTCCTCATAGGAGAGGTGCTCCAGCCCTCGGATCATCCTTGTGGCCTCCTCTGGTCTTGTTCTAACAGGTCCATGTCTGTCTCGTGTTGGGGGCTCCAGAACTGGATGCAGTATTCCAGGTGGGGCCTTACGAGAGCAGACTAGAGGAGGAGAATCACCTCCCTCGACCCACTGGCCACACTTCTCTTGATGCAGCCCAGGATGTGGTTATTGGCCTTCTGGGCTGCAAGCACACATTGCTGGCTCATGTTCAGCTTCTCGTCCACCACCACTCCCAAGTCCTTCTCTTCGGAGCTGGTCTCAAGCCATTCATCACCCAGCCTGTATTTGTGCCTGGGGTTGCCCCGACCCAGATGCAGGACCTTTCATTTGGCCTTGTTGAACTTCATGAGGTTAGCACAGATCTGGCACCACAAGATGAAGACTTGTTCAGGGGAAAGGTCAGAACTCAGCTAATGCTGTTGGAGGAATTGGCACAAGAGGTCAAATCTGTCTGATGCCTAATTTGACTCCCCAAAGAAGGAAATGCCCATGTTGCATCAAGCAAACACTAGTTACTGCTCTTTTCAGGTCTGTATGAAGCCCTACTGCTGTAGGATTCAAGGCAGAGACTAGGTTTTCCATCTGCAAAGTATATAGTATGCCACAGAAATAAAAATAGAAAGGAGCAGATTAGACTTTATCATTTCTCTAAAATCTGCCTGTGATTTATACTTCTCTGGACTTTTAGAGTTGGTTATAAATCAGGAGTGTGATATGAAGCATGATATTTCCTGATCTTTCCCATCAGGCTTTTTGAATGGAAATTAATAATTATACAGGAAACTGCTCTGAAGTAATTAGTGTTCAACTTCTCATTCTTCCTTCCTTTTCCTTCTGAGGATATCTAGATTAAAGACAGTGATGGGAAACTATAAGCAAAAGAAGACATACAGTTAATCTCTCCTTACAGAGTTGAGAACTGTGCTGGGGGATGTTATAAGCGGCTACTGCCTCCAGCAGCTCCAGGGCCTGGGGTTCTGTCACGGACAGAGAGTCAGGGTGAGTTATGCACTTCACTCCTAAGAGATATATTTATTGATATAAAAAAGTGAATTAACAAAGTTCAAAGGTTAATGCAACATTCACTTAACAAGATTCAATGGTGTGGGAATATTAGGGAAGATTGGTGAGGGGGACTGTAAATACGCCCAAAGGACTTGCAGCTGGGGTGTCGAAAAACATATACATCACACTACTAATTGCCGTTCACTCTCATGTGCTTGACAAGTAGAACATCTGCATTTAGATAACATAGGCCTGGGATAGACTCAGGGGCACCCTGAACATGCTTGAGATTCCTGCCCTGCTGTGAGAAAGATCAAAGCACAGAGGAAAACTACTGCCTGCTAAAAATCCCTGATCTATACAGGTTAAAGCAGCAGGTTCGGAATCTCTTGCTCTCACTCCAGAAAGGACCCAGCTCCGTGGTGCCTTCATTCCCACTTACGTGCCTCTGCCCCGGGTGCTGCTTTGGAGATCCCCCAGTTCGTGAGGTAACGAGAATAAATTTGCTTTTTGCACGTTATCCATTGTTTTTGTGGTTGTTTCGTGTCCTGCCTGTGTCAGCTCACACAGATGGTGAGGTTCTCTTGATTATTTACTGCATATAGGACAGGGTCAGACAAAACTGTCAAGGAGACCTTCCCATTGAGTCAAGAGGTTTGGAAAAGACCCCGTTGCTTTCTAAACTCCTTCTCAGAGAGGAGTCTAGGTGTGGCTGTGATACCATTCTGAAAGAACACACCCTTCTGCTTAAACAATGTGACATTGAAAGATAGTTACATACCAGGTAGGCCTAGTCAAGCCTGTAGTCTAAAATAGATAAAGGGGAACTCTGAGACACCAAAATCTTTACAATAGGGTAGATAAGTTAGTGGTGTTAGAATAAACCATTTTTGTGGAGACAGAAGTGTTGTAGACAGGCCAAAGGGTGAACTAATCATGTGCAAAAAACAAAAGTTCAACTAAAGGGCACAGTGACAAAAGTTTAGACGACCACCACCACCACCGGAGGACCCGCAAAGAGACTGGAGAAGACTTCAGTTCACGTGCAAAAAAAGGACGTTCACATATATTAATGAGTTCTTGGAAACGTAATGAATATGTTAATAATTTCTTAGAAAAGTAATGAATATGCATATTTTGATAGTACAAAGCTTTTGCAGAGAGGCAGTTGGTATGCACAATAGGTGGAGTGATCCCACATGCATCCAGTGCAGCAATAAAGAATGCCTGCTTCTTGAGAATGCATTGGTGTTAAGAAGTTCATTCCCGCTTTTGGTGGCAGCTGGATCCAATCCTAGTCCCAGACTGATCATCGGTTTAGGTCTAAAGGATTATATATATACACAATCAATCCTTTATTTCACTTAGCTAAGATTTTGCCGTTTAGCAGCTATTAGTCACTTACCAAGGGTCTGTTGTGGCAAGGAATCTGTCAGCCTTGAGGAGTAACCTCGAGAGGCCTCCTTACACAAGGGGAAATCCTGGCGTGCTGCCCGCTGGGCTGGCCACTATGTAGGGAGCAAGACAAAAGATGATTGACCTATAACCATATTTAGCTGTATTTGCATACTAGTTGTATTTCTGCCAGTGTTCAGCCACTGCATGCCCCTCACCCCACCCCTGCACAAGATAGCCCTTGGCTATTTATGTTGTTATCCATTCCCACCCCACCCCGAGGTGGATGCATCACTACCAGATAGCATCCATTATGGTCACCACTGGTGGTTACGACTTGAACAGGGTTACGGGAAATAAAGATCAGGTGCGGGAGCAGGGGGAGCACACGTCACAGGTTCCTCCTGCCAGGAAGCTGGACCCGTTTGTTGTGTCCAGCCCAGGCTGGTGGATGCAGCTGCTGCTTTCCCATTTGCAGGCACAGGATGCTGATGGGCACAGCTACACAGATGGGACAGCTACAGACAAGGTGCTGCCTTCAGCTGTGCATCCCACACGCAGGACTCAGAACTAAGTACAGCGCAGCTCATCCAGCTTGATGTTTGTAAGCGAGTAACACAGACATGCCCGGCTTGGGGCAGAAACAGACACTTGTCCCCTCCACCATCCGGCCCCAGGCACACAGGCTGTGACCCATGGTCCCACTCCAGCCGCCAGCACGGAGCCCCTCGCTCACCTCGCTCCCACTGATCCCCCCAGAAGCTGCCACTTACTCCTCGCAGCCCCTGCACACGCTGTGTGGAGTGAGAGTATGCGGAGGGACAGTTGAGAAAGGTTTTACAGGGAGGGAGGGTGATTGGGCACAGGGTTGAGTCAGGAAAGTATACTTTACACCCGGCTGGCCCCTTTCTGTCTGATCCTCCCTTTCTCCTTCACGATCCCCTTCCCCTAATAATTCCTGCCTAAATTTTGCAGAATCCCACATGCCCCCCTCAAATATCACAAATATTCGTGTTCTTCTTGTTTGCCCCTTCTTATCAGCTACAAAGTCCAGGTGAGCTCTCCAAAGCCTCCCCTGAAGCTCCTCAATGGCCCATCAATCAGTAACCAGAGACTTTTGTTCTTTGGCATTGTCTCCATTGTCCCTTGTCCACCAGGTTCTGTCCTTGTTTATCACTTCCCCCTTGTTATCCCCTTTGCTTTGAAAAGATCAGGTTCTTGGTCAGATAACCGTGATGAGGCAGATGCTCAAGGTGTATATAAAGGGTTTAGTCTTTCTAACTTCCTTACTTTCTGGTATTAAAGATCGAGGCCTCTCAAGGTTACCCCTGAGATGGTCCAGACCACATTGTTTGGGATTTTCCTTTGGAATACTGACTATTTGTTTTATCAATATGGATATTTCATTTTCTAGAATTTTAGTGTACTTTTTAATACAAATCTTGAAAATACAATATTTGGTTTATGCATATAATCTAGACAAAATTATAAATCCTGTGCCAAGTAGCTTTTCTCTTCATGCAAAAAACTCCCCATCCCAAACCCCTAGAAATGTCTGGAAGTTTTTTAAGGACAAGCTAAGAGCACAAGTTATGTAAAGTTCCTACTTAAAGTTTTGGGGTTTTTTTATTTAATTTACTACAGTGGCTTTACAAGTCAGGATAAGGCAGAGTTAGAAATGTTCCTCAGTCCCAAGTTAGCTTTCATCTTGGAGTTCCTGTTCTGTGCAGATGTATGTATGTAATAAAGAAGATCCCCAAAACAACCATATAGGGAAGCATTTAAGTACTTTTCAATGTTATATTTTTGATACTAAATTGTGGGATTTGGTAGGTAGCCAAGATAGATGGCAGTAAATAAATTATTTTTAGGGTCATGCTAGGCATATGCTGGTAAGATTTTCTTTGTTATTTCCTCCAGAGAATGATACAAGTCTCAAATAATAATATATGAAAAAGCTGCTGGGTACAAAGTTTTTCTTCTGCCTCCATCAGTGCTTCTCCTGCTGCTTGAATACGCAGCATTGTGTACTTCCTCCTAATGCTGCTTCCCCCACCACCATCAGGGCGTTAACTACAGGTAGTGACAACGAGGTGAATGTTAATTTACACCAGTTACACAAGGCAATTCCAGCCTCCTTAGTAGCAGCGACCTTGGGAGTGGATTAGCAAGGCACCGTGAAAGAAAACAAAACGCTCATGGCTTCAGAATTCGGGGCATATCTGCAGCGTACCATGATCTCCTCCGACATTGTCTTTCTTTATAGCGAAACGCAGGTTTGTTTGCACTGCTTTGCCAGTCAGGGATTGCCAGGCGAGCTCCAAGCTTTGCTAAGGAAGCACCGTCACGGGTTCTTCACGCTCCCATCACACTAACTCCAGGCCTGGGAAGGGGTGGGACGGACCACCAGGAGAGTGGCACTTTTCCACCACCCGTGACCTCCCTGTGTCCCACGCAGGCCAGGCTGTCAACCCACCGAACGCCCTCAACTTTGGATTTCGAACTCCTGCCGTGCTTTGGCGCGGTTGCTCTGGGGTCCTTTAGGTGCTTGGTTGGCGTTAGTGAGGCACGGAGGGGTGTGAGGACAGCCCGGCGCTCTGCAGAGGGGCAGCGGCCACCCGGGG
>NW_010303424.1:0-2894 GCF_000700745.2 Antrostomus carolinensis
AGGGAAGCTCTAGGAAGAGCCACGATTGCATCAGAAGTTAAATGACTTGATAAAGCACCTCTCTGACTTCCACAGCCACCCCATTGCCAGGGGGTTGGAAATCCAGCGGCTCCTCGGACAATCACAGGGAGACACAACAAACTGAGGAGCAGAGGGGTAGGATCATGACGTATGGAAACTGTAGGTGAAGAAAGAGCTGCCCAAGTCCAGCAGGTCCCTCCTCAAACCACTGTTTATGTGTGACAACATCCAAAACACTCCTGCACAGGCTCAGCTTTAGAATCCCAGACTGGTTTGGGTGGGAAGGGACCTTCAAGCTCATCCAGTCCCAACCCCCCTGCCAGCAGCAGGGACACCTTCCACTAGACCAGGTTGCTCAAAGCCTCATCCAACCTGGCCGAGAACACTTCCAGGGAGGAGCAGCCACAGCTTCTCTGGCCAACCTGGGACACTGGCTCACCACCCTCACACCAAACAATTTCTTCCTCACATCTCAGCTCCATCTCCCCTCTGACACTTTCAAGCCATCACCCCTTGTTCTCTCACTCCCTGCCCTTGGCCAAAGTCCCTCCCCAGCCTTCCTGGAGCCCCTTCAGGTACTGGGAGGCCACTAGAAGGTCTCCCCGGAGCCTTCTCTTCTCCAGGCTGAACAGCCCCAACTCTCTCAGCCTGTCCTCACAGCAGAGCTGCTCCAGCCCTCTGTTGTGGCAGGAAGCTGCTCAGTTCCAGCAATCCCGAGTCTAACTGGAACCCAAAACACCCAAAGTCTCCCCTAAACAGTCCCACAGACACACTCCTGAGCTGTTCTAACTTGTGCAGCAAATTCCAGCTGTGATCACACACCTAAAACACATCTGCCCTTCGCTGGGTTGAGGAGCCCCTGTGGGTTTGTGAAGTCCCCAGCAGATTGAAGGGCTCGGGGAGATGAACGCAGGGAGATGTGGCTCTGAAGGGCAGCTAATGACAAAACAAGGGGAAATGGGTTTAAGCTGAAAGAGGGGAGGTTTAGATGAGATATTAGGAAGAAGTTCTTCACTGTGAGGGTGGTGAGACAGTGTCCCAGGTTGGGCAGAGAAGCTGTGGCTGCTCCTCCCTGGAAGTGTTCAAGGCCAGGCTGGATGAGGCTTTGAGCAACCTGGTCTAGTGGAAGGTGTCCCTGCTGCTGGCAGGGGGGGTGGAACTGGATGAGTTTACGGTCTCTCCCAACCCAAACCAGTCTGGGATTCTATGAATAACTGGGGATGTCAGCCCAGCTGGCAAAGGGAGCATGTGCCTCGCTGCGTGACCAGGCTGCAACCCACAGGACCACAGCGTGGGCTGAGCAGCTCAGGGATCTGTGCCAGGCTTCTGGACAGCGTGACACGAGGCAAGGAGAAGTGTCCTACCCTGCCAGACTCAGCAGGGGAAGAAGCATCAGCTGAAATCATCTCACAAAGCTTCACACGTTCCCATTTAGTGAGGAAGGGGGATTGTAAAGTGCACATCACATCAGCACCACTCTCCCCTCAAGGGGGATAAAAAAAGGGGGAAGAAAGTGAAAAACTGAACTGCAATAAGCTCCAGAGCATTTCATCTCGGGTTTGATCAAGATCTAGAAGAAGTTCCACCAAGGTTTTGGCTAAAATTCATGGTAGCTTGGTCTCAAGCTCGAGAAAAACCCTTGGTGCTGGGGTTAAGTTCTCCTCCATCCAGCAGGGACAGCTTCCCAAAGAAGGGAGCAGCCTGAAGCAAGGCCAAGAAGAATTTTGCAAGTTCATGGAGGTTTTAGATGATTCTTTTCAGTTGACAACGTGAGCTCCAGCTAGAGAAAAGCACATCATTAGAGGTGTTAATAATTAATAGTTGTTCTAACCTACCTTTTAGACTTCTGTTATGCAAGGTGGGGCCTTTCTGAAGCTACCTCAAAGTGGGAAATATTAACACTTGAGCAGTGAAACCTCCCAAGGAACTAGAGATACACCAAACAATTTTATAGATTTGGATAGTAAAGAGAATTTCCAAAGCAGAGATTTCACTTTGGAAAACCTTGTGCTCATCAACATCCCAAGAGACATCTGGCAAATCCAAGCCTGATTTGCAGTTAATCACAAACACCAGGATTTCCACACGCTCCAAGGTTCCACTTGCACCACGGAAGGTATTTGAAAAGCCACAGAGGAGGAAGCAAAGCAAATCTTGCCATCAGATTTCTCTGTCAACACTTCGGTGGCAGAGGACACCAGTAGTGCAACAAGTTTGGGGAGGTTTGTTTTATTAGGAGAAACTTTAAGTGTTTGGGGGTTTTTTAATGGGGTTTTTTAAGGTTTTTTAAGGTTTTAATGGTTTTTATGTTTAGGTTGCCCAAGGAAGCTGTGGCTGCTCCTCCCTGGAAGTGTTGAAGGCCAGGTTGGAAGAGGCTTTGAGCAACCTGGTCTAGTGGAAGGTGTCCCTGCTGCTGGCAGGGGGGTTGGGACTGGATGAGCTTGAAGGTCCCTTCAACCCAAACCATTCTGGGATTCACAATAAATTTGGCTCATAATGCTTTTATTGGTAATAAAATGTACCAAGAAGTTGATGCAATGTGGGAGAGGGAGTAGTAGCACTGGTTCTTGTGTGGGAGAAGTCTTTTTCCACTAGAGATCTATGACAGTAAATTAATTGAAGAAAAACTAATCAGTAGCACAGACATCAGGTAGTACAATTACACCTTAGGAGTGAAGATCCCAGTGCCTGTATGTAACTAGCAATATCCCAGAATGGCCTGGATTGGAAAAGCCCTTGAAGCTCATGGAGTCCAACCATGAACCCAACAGTGACCAGTCCCCTATGACTAACCCATGTCCCTCAGCACTGTGTCTACACGACTCTTCAATCCCTCCAGGGATGGGGACTCCACCACTGCCCTGGGCAACCCC
>NW_010303424.1:3047-3343 GCF_000700745.2 Antrostomus carolinensis
ACTTCAGCCCATTTCCTCTTGTCCTGTCCCTTGGGCCTTGGTTGAACAGACCCACCCCCACCTCTCTCCACCCTCCTCCAAGGGACTTGGACATGGTGCTTCCATTAATCCTTTTCACCCATTTTTGATACCCACAGCGCTGCAATATTTACAAAACTGTATCACAGGAAGAGCTAATATGAAAAAGTGATGAACCTGGTGGAAGAAAGAGATCAGTTTCAAACTAAATTTAAAGATCATGGGTTCTGCAACACCAGCACAAGGCAGATTGTCCTGGTGTGAGCTGGGCCAGAGCT
>NW_010303425.1:0-9624 GCF_000700745.2 Antrostomus carolinensis
TGGCGGCGGGGCTGCCGTCCCTACCCCAGGCTCACAGCGGTGCCAGGACCCTTCCCTGCCTCTCCCGCGGGAGGGAAGCGTTCATTTCATTTCTTGGCACATGCGGTTTTATGCCGCCCCAGCCAGTCTGTGTCTGCACCGCTTACAGGCGGGCCCTTTGCATGCATTCCCAAAGGTAGATTCATTTTTAAATTGAACCCTGCTGGTAAATCAGGTTCTTGTCTGTATTCAGGTTGTACTGATTTAAAGTTTATTACCCCTACATATGATCTGATTCCTTTGAATTCTCTTTTCACTGATCCTTGAGGAGGATTTCGAATGAATTTCATCTCTAGATATGGGTGGTAGTTCTTGGGAGTAGTGCTTCTTACTTGTGCATCTTTCAAAAACTGCTGAAAAGGGGCAGATGCCACTATTTGCATTTTACTGATGGAGAAACTGAGGCAGAACAACTTCTGTTACTGTCGCTGCTCTTAAGTCCCAAGCCAGTCATCTTGTGTGTTCAACTCTGAAGGTCAATATTAGCTTTGAATTTTAACTCTGACTTGAATTACCCTGAAAGATTTCTACAGGATAACTCTATGTTACCCTGATTATTTTATACAATATTTGAAATGTTATTGGGAAATATTTATTTACAACAGAAAGGCTAAGTCAATCTCTTCCATCAGATTTATACAATATATTTCTTCCCTTCATTTGTCCCCTCTACTGTTTGGTAGATAGGGCTTCAAAAGCATCAGGATTGTCCATTTGATGTGTGCAGTGAGAACCCAGCATTATTTTACACCTGAGTGGGAGATTTTCCTGATGCCTCAGTCATTGTTTCCCCATGTACTCCTCTGACATGTGTTAGTTGCTACCCTGGATCTTGGAGGGAGCAGTATTCTAGTGTGTGGATTTTCCATTACAATAAAGGCTCTGGGGGGAGGGGGAGGGGAAAGCTACGGTCTCCTCTGATTTTTGCCACTGCTTGCTATATTTATCACAACAGATTTGTCTCCAGGGGACAGAGAGGCTATTTTGCAGGCCCATTACCCACCTCCACAGAAGCTGCAAAATAATGGTTGGTGTTTCACCAGAGGAGTTGACATCTTTCTTCACTGAGTTCACCAGACGCAATGTCTTCAGGGGTAACGTCCTCAACTGGACATGTGAGGGTGAAATACTTCATGTACGGTCCCTGGTAGAAGTTCTTCATTTCTGAAGTTTGTCAAGGGGACAAATAATCTGTTTTTCATCTAGAATAATAAAAAAAAGTACAGGTTTTTTTTTTTTCTGTTATTAAAAAATATTTTCTGCACTTTCTTTGAGTTGGTTTGCTGCTGAAACAGGCAAGGTTAAAAACACACATGTGCCATAGGCCTGGCCTTCCACCTCTGCTTAGTTCTGAGGAATCTGGATTTCGTTTATGGAAGGTCAGAGCCTTTGAAAATCACTTACTGAGCACACACACGGTATTTTTACACCTGCAAAGGTGGCAGCTGGGTGCAAGGTTATTCTAGAAGGAGTCCCATATGTATTTATTTCCCTATACAAGCTGGGAAGTGAAATACGCTGCTGTGGCCAGGAGTCCCTGTGTGATGGGCAAAGTCTGAGCACAGAGTTCTCCCTGTTGTGAACGTGGTCTTATCTGAAGCTTTCTCATCAGTAATGGGAAATCAGCTGTGTAACACTTGGAATTTATGAAATATAAACGAGTTTCTGTGCAGTCACTTTTTAGATGCATAAATAGATGCTATGGTGTTACCTAGCAAGAGTAGATGATGCAGCAGAAAAACACACAGAAACCCTGTTAATGCTGCCAAAGGGGAGGACATGATGTTTTAGTACTCTAAGGTTTCAAAAATTCTTACTACTGCAGAAATAATAATAACAATAATAAAGCTCTAAATAGATTTTCATAGAATCATAGAATGGTTTGGGTTGGAAGGGACATTAAAGATCATCCAGTTCCAACCCCCCTGCCATCAGCAGGGACACCTTCCACTAGACCAGGTTGCTCAAAGCCTCATCCAACCTGGCCTTAAACACTTCCAGGGAGGGGGCAGCCACAGCTTCTCTGGGCAGCCTGTTCCAGTGTCTCACCACCCTCACAGTGAAGAACTTATTCCTAATATCTAATCTAAACCTCCCCTCTTTCAGTTTAAACCCATTTCCCCTTGTTCTGTCATTAATTGCCCTTATGAAAAGTCCCTCCCCATCTTTTACTGTATTTCTCAGTATTATGCATTGTATTACACAGAATATGGCAGAAGTATACCTGGTCCTCTTCAAGTCAGATTTGGGTAAGACCAGCTTCCTGGTTAGAATAAATTTACCTAATATTCTTGAATCTTTGAAACAAATTAATGTTTTGGTTCCAGTATCTACATTAAGCAAATTGGCCAGAATTACCAAGGCCTTTACTACCAAAGTATTAGTTCAACTCTTTTTATTCCTAAGAATTTTACAGCCAGCTTCTTCAAGTGTCATTCCAATTGGGCCAGCAAAAGGCATGTATAGGACTGATCCAGTTTATTGACCTTGAAACAGCTTCCACTGAAAGACAATGAAAATATAGCTATTTATTTCAACTGAATTAGAACCAGGTCCTTAAGACTTAAGTAGGTCTTACATGGTACTTAGGTTTTATGCTTGCCCTCTTCGCAGGGGTGAATCTCATTCCAGCAGAATGCCACTGGAGTATAGCAAAAACTCAGCAGCAGTATAATCACCTAAGCCTGAAGGACATCCTTCCTTTAAAAGTTTGTACTCTGCAGTGTACATTTACATTTATTTTATACATATTTATACATATACACACACACATATATATAAAATGAATGTTTTGCCCATGCAAATGTGCAAATTAAATGCAGAAAACATTATCTATATTATAGTTTTTAAAAAAGTTTCTCTTCCTCCTGAATGAGAATCGTTTTCATCTTTTCAGATAATAAGGCTTTGAAGAATTTCATTAGTACCACTAGGTGCTATTTCAGTGCGTTTGCTTTTGATTAGTGAACACATCATTATCGTTAACTTTTGCTGTGATATAACTTCCATCTCCATGGCTTACAAGACCATTAATCTGAAGGAATCAATTCCTGTCAGCCTTCTCTTTTGCTGCTACCTGTGTGCAGAAGGCCAGCAGTCACGGACAGCTGTCCCCCCTGTCCAGCGGCCTCCTGGAACAGGTCACCGCCTGCACTTCCTTGCCAGTGCTCCCTTGTTCAGCCGTCACTGTCTCACCAACGTGCTGATGGATCAGCTCCTGTCAGTGCTCCCTAGTGCAGAGGAAGCCAAGCAAGGCTGGCTGGGGGCTAAGTTAGTCAGGCTGCTTTTCAACCGAAGCAAGTTAAGGAGCGTGAACAGCTCCTGCTGCAGATCTTTGCACCCACAGTCTGCAGCAGGAAGAGGAGGAGGAGGACAAGTCATTGGAGTCAGTAACCTCTTTCATTGGCACAGCTGGATTTGGGAGAGGATGTCTGCATGCAGCCTACTCACACACATATTTGCATTTTATGTGCTAATGAGTGCCTGGTGGCAGCAAAAGACTACATCATCTAACTAAAAGGAACAAATAGTGTATTTCAGTAACTAGAATTAAGTTTATTAGGTTACATCACTTTCCATCTCAATGTGAATAAAGACAGAGGCTAAGAGCCTTTGAAAGTCACACTGAACACACACATTATTTTTACACTTGCAAAGGTGGCAGCTGGGTGCAAGGATATTCTAGAAGGAGTCCAATATGTATTTATTTCCCTATACAAGCTGGGAAGTGAAATACACTGTTGTAGCCAGGAGTCCCTGTATGATGCACAAAGTCTGAGTGCAGAGTTCTCCGTTGCCTTTTTGTTGTGAACGTGGTCTTATCTGAAGCTTTCTCATCAGTAATGAGAAATCAGCTGTGAAACACTTGGAATTTATGAAATATAATATTTCTTATTTATTTTTATATATTTATTTATTTAAATATGTATTTCCCAAAGAAACTGAATACCTTGGGTGAGACTGTGAACCCTTTCTTGTAGCAGTCAACTCACTTCAGTAACCCTATTGCTTTCAAAAGGCTGATCCTCTGTATTTATGCAAAATTCATTTTTAGTCATAAAATTCACTATGGTGTATAGCAAGATGTCAAGTTTACACACTGTTTGTTTCTGAAGAAATTGCTTCTCTGAGCTGTTAGTTTCGGTTTTAACTATGCTTTTCATTAGGCTCCCCATCATGTACGATTCGCTTGTCAGATTAACTGCTCTGGACCTCTGCCGAGAAAGTGATTTACCTATCAAGAGTCCAGGAGGCTGTGGCTGAGTCAAGCTTTCTATGATTGCCCATTTCTTCCTTCCTGGACATATGTACTGACTTCATTTTAAGCCCTGTGAACCAAGGATTTTCAGCCTACCATAACCCCCACCAAAAATTGTTTGTAAGTATGGACTAAAACTTCAATTTTTTTAAGGCTCTTATCTTTGTTACCCGATCATAAAACAGAAATCATCAGTCTTCTTTCCTGTTCATTCTTTCATTTGTTCTTTCACATACATGCACATACACAAAAAGAAAAAGAGGAAAAAGGTTCCAGTTCATCTATAAAAATACTGTTTGGAAACATGAAGTTTTAGCACGAAGCTGCAAATCTATAATCATTCAAAACAGGGACCTAGAAGGAAAATCTCACTTATTGCTCAAGATAGTCTTTTTTAGGCTCCATTCCCCCCTTGATTTGTGAATTGCCAGACATAAGGTTCTCAAAGAATCCCACAGAAAATGTTTAATCTTTGGAAATTTCTACACCCCTCTGTTTCACATTGAAACATAACAATAATGAAGATTCATCTTCCTGTCCTTTTATCTGTGCCTCGCTTGCTTGCTTGTCTTTCCTCATTAGCTTTGATATCACAGTGCCATCTACTTGATCAACAGAGTCAGGTTATTTTCCTTAGAAAATAACTGCGTGGCTGTAACCCCGAAGAAATCAAAGGGCTGCTCAGTTCCTTATCGAGTTCCCCTCTCCTCTGCACCTCCAAGCCCTTTCAAAGCAGCACTGCCCTTAGATGTGCCCAGCTCCCAGCCTGTTTCACAGACTGACACAAAGCCCCGTCTGGACAGTGACAGATCCACGGGTGCTGCGAGGACAGTTCAAGCCCTGCTGACCCTTCTCGCAGCACCCCTTTTCCTCCCTGGCAGGTGTTTCATTTGAGAGCCAGGTCTCTCTCTGTAGGCAGAAAAACGCATCAGCCTTTTGTATGTGTAAACTGGAGCAGAGGCTTTGTTTGAAGGAAGAAAGCATCGCAGCAGTCGGAGGAGATGGATTTCCTAGCCTGATAGGTTGAGCCATCCTTTCTTAAAAATATCCACAGCCTAGCCTTAGCCCCCACAGGCATATGCTTTATTAATTTAACCTACAAATATTTAGACAAGAAACAGTATAGACAGGGCTATAAGAAATTATCGCTGTGCATTTACTTCTAAAGACCTGTTTCTCTACAGGAATCACCAGTCTGGCAAGATCAACAGTAGGAGTGAAGGTGACACTGCCACAATAAATAACTTTTCACCTACGGGACAGGCTTTTGTCTCTTTTTGTACTATTGAAAGGTGTTTGAAGTTTTTTTTCTATGTATATTTCAAAGTAATTTTGATTCATTCATTGTGAAAAGTCAATGTGTAGACTCCAGTTTTACCTGTCCTTAAGCCTTCCCTTTTTATTGCTTTTATCCTCACCCATCACTCTGTTCTTACCTTGCAAGTATAGCTGCAAACAGGTAGGGTGTAGGTACTAGCAACTTCCCAGTGCTCAAAGTCCTCAGTGGGCTTTACACATGATTGTTCTTATCAAAGCCTCAACTTTTTGTCCCTCAGAAGACATCTGTGCTATGACTCGTGCATACAGTGACGAGAGATAAGGGCTTGCTTTTGTACACACTGAGGCTTCCTTGTATGGAGGCAGGGAGCTATAGAGACGTCCACGTTCTTTGCTGTCACACTCCACCTGTGAGGAGGGTAGGTCAGCTTTCTGCAGCAGTACCCTGGTACTCTCCTGCTTCTCCACTGCCTGTTGAGCCTAATCGCTTTACGGGGGCAAAACTCGTGCTGGCTGGTGAAGTCACTCTGCAGCTGCGTATCGAGACTCTCTCTACACTTGGTGGCCATGCTGGCCATTGCAGTGAGCAAACTTGAAAACATCAGTCTGGTGCCATTGCCACAGGACTCCAGCAGTGCTCTGTGCCTTTGCTCGAAGGGAACAGGCACGGTAGTCAACCCACACCAGCAGTTTTCATAGATGCTCCAGGATACTAAGTTATAAAGAAATCTTCTGTAACAGCTGTGAGGTATTACAAGAAAACAAATAACTATTTGCTTACTTAATGGCCATCAGTCTTGATGACGCTCCTGGTTCGTTTATGGCTCAAAACCGAGATAAAGGTTCTCATTGACCATACAACAATAAGCTCTTATATGCGTCTAATACAGTTGCTTGGGAACACAGTGCCAATATTTTCCATGTTGACACCAGCACCTGTTCTGTCTCTTAAGCAGGGTGGCTTCCATGCAAGTAACTCCTGTGTGAGTGCCCACATCAACTGGATTCCAGTTTGCTAAGGACAATTAAATGAGCACAACAAACAGCAGTTAAAAAGATTTTAATATTAATTGTAAAAAGAGTGTTTTGTCCATGTAGATGCCAAATATTCCTCTGGTCTTACAGATGAGTGGCTTTGCTATTGCTTGACCATCAGTTGTTACTGAGGCCAGAAGCTATCAGGAGTAATTTGGAAATTGAGAGAGGGTTGCTTGTGGTATTGTGAGTGGCAGCTGAAGTCAAGTACTTCACATGCAGTTTAGACCATGCTTTCTGTGGCATTTTGTTATAGTCCAGGTAAAGTACAGTAAACAGTCATAAGAGTTCATAGAGGTACCTCGCTCAAATATGCAAATGATTGTTTTTACATATTCCTCCTACCGACTGCACTGGTTCAGCCCCTGGATTTAACGTGATGATGGATAAACCAGGATGTGTCTCAAGCCTCCCTCCCTCCAGAGGGGACAAGGAAGCCACCGGTCCTGAATGCATCCCCCTCACTTGGACTATTACGGAAGACATGCTATTTTCAGCCTTTTCCATGCTGAGAGGCACAGAGGAGATATTTTGAGGTTGCAGAGAGCACTCATCCACACTTGCAAACTGCGGTGTAAGCTAGCGCTGGGCTCCTGGCTGGCTCAGCAATAGTGCTGCTGGCTGAAGCCAGATAAACCATTGCAAGCACAAAGGCAGCAGCAAACCACAGCCAACTTTCCCTGCAACCACCCCCTTGCTGCACGAACACATACCTTTTCACACCCTCTGACTGGGTTGAGGAGGAAGAGGAAGACAACTTTTGCTTATGAGTAGATTACTGTCGTAATAACCACCCGAACAAACTTTACTGTATCCTATCTTGGCTGTAACTCTGCACATGTGGCAGAGAGCCCACAAAGCCAAGAATTTTGTAAAGTTTGTTCTTCCACCTCCACTCATCCAAAATATATTCCCCAGTTCACCCCCAAACCACCTTAATTTAAATAAATATAATGAAATCTCATATAAACGATGGGACCTGTGTCTTCTGAAAAGCACAATGCTGTGAAATCCTGGCTGGGGGAAATACCTTCTCTGGGCAACGCTGGCTTAAGCGTCAGCACTATCCGCAGCTGCTCACATGTGCCCCAGCACCAATCCCTGCCTCATGCTGTCACAACTGCTTGCCTAGCTGGGTGGTGAGCTAAACAGGAGCTCAGATCCAGATGGAAAATAGCCCAGGGGAAAGCCGGGAGGGAGGGAGTTTTCAGCCAGATCAATTCCTCCATCTCAAATGCGGATGTTGACACCCTGCAGCAATAGTGGGAACAAACTTACCCGGGGGAGGGGGGCAGTCAGGGTGGTGACTGTTTAAACCAGTTTTACCACCCTCACTGAATGCCAAGTCATTGCTTCAGAAAAAAACCCCTCAGGAAGTCCCCGATGTACGGAAATGGGGTGGCTGATTTCCCTCAACTGCCACCTCAATCTGTTTACTTGTTGCTGGGGCTGTGATGCTTGTTCTCCCTGCTGTCACCACTACTCTGCCTTTCAAGGAACTTTTGTGGTCTGACTGGCAAAACAAAGAGTTTCTTAGGGAATATCAAAGAGGAGGCGAGACATAACACATGAATTGCCTACGTAATACGGGACTTCTCTGCGTGAGCACAAAGTCTTCCCAGTATCCCCCTCACCACTTTGCTCCTCTGCCAGGCTGTGTGTTTGGGCTGGACACTTTGTGCAGCACTGGCACAGTGCTGCAACTTGACGCAGTAAATTGCTTAACAGTTTCATAACCTTTTCCTTTCACTGCTGGCTAGAAATGAGGGGCTTTGATCAGGGGGTTGCATCACAGGACCAGCTTCTTAAAGAAAAATAAAACTTGGAAACAAGGTTACACTACTACGCTGCATCCCTGCTTGTTTTTTACTACGCAGTCCTTCGGGGACACAGCATGGCAATGCTAAAGCAGTATGCTCTGCCAGCGTATGTCAGTAGGACATTGGCTGTGTCCCCTGGCAGATGTTATGGCAATGAGTGTGCGTGTGACTGACACCGATTAGGCTGCACCACGGGGCTCCCACCCAGCATTTCCTAGGGCAGCAGCGTGGGCTGCAGGGGCTGGGTATCACCACAGCAGCAGTGATTGCTGCTGATGGCTGTTGGGGCTCTTCCCAGGATAAGTTGATCCAAGCTTAGATGCCAGCAGCTCCTGCTGTTTGAACATGAGCTTGATTAGACCAGTGCCACGGAGGATCACTAGACAGTGTACGCGTGCCAGAGGCCATTGCTAACAGACAGGATAACAGGAGCTCTTCCAGGGCCTGATCCAGAGGTATTATGAGCAGGTGTTTTGGTGTCCTCTTCCTCGATCATCAGAGCTCAGTGACTTGTTACAACGGCCTCCACAGGTCCTTGGCACTCTTCCCTGTCACCTCTGTGCGTAGGGTCAAGCAGGACACAGCCTGGTCTGAGACAGGTTTTGCTCAGCTCCATGCTGCTTCCCATCTCCAGGAGGGGTTCTCATCTCCTTCCCAGCCTTTTCCTCACTGTCCTGGGGGATCAGTCTCCCTTCAAAGCTGTAGATCAGGAGTTTCCAACCTGAAGCGGGGGTTGCAATGGCAGATGCAATCTGATGCGCCAGGAGCTGGGGTCCAGCCCAGGCTGCCAGTTGGGCACTAGCCCTGGGGAAGGAGAAGGAGTGAGGGCCGAGGGGGTGTCTGGCCTCCCCTTTGCCTTGCCCCCTGCTTCCCGCTGCCCCGCCGCGCACAGAGGGAAGGTGCCAGGTGCAGTGGTGGCCGTGGCCATCTCCCGGCTGGCCCGGGGTGAAGCTGGGCCGGTGCCGCTCGCCTCGGGGTGCCGGCACCCGCGGCGGGGCGAGGAGCGCAGCCCGAGGCAGGGAAGGGGCAGGAGGGCTGCGGTGTGGGGCTGGCCCTGGAGCCGGCCCCGCCGGGCCTGCGTGCACAGGAGGCAGGTGAATGCAAACACCGCCCGGGGCGTCAGCTTCCCGGGGGTGGAGCTGCTCGGCAAAGGTGGCAGGGCTGAGACCGGGGCCCTGCTCCACAACCCGGCCC
>NW_010303425.1:9798-44672 GCF_000700745.2 Antrostomus carolinensis
GGAGAGGAGGAGGACGGAGCCCGTGGTGGAGAGCACGGCCGCGGCCGGGGACCACGGAACCTTGAGGAGGAGTCAGTCCGACAGGACAGAGTACGGCCAGAAGTTACAAGGTACTGGGGGAGCTTGCTGGGTGCTCCGGGCTGGGGATGCTCTGGGCTGGGGTGCTGCCTCGACGGCCTCCGGGCTGGGGATGCTCTGGGCTGGGGTGCTGCCTCGACGGCCTCCGGGCTGGGGATGCTCTGGGCTGGGGTGCTGCCTCCCCGGCCTCCGGGCTGGCTGCAGCCTGGAGATAAAAGAGGGGAATGGCAGTCTCTGACCCGACACGCTCACAGCTGGCCTGAGCAATTGCCCCCCGTCACTTCCAGGGTGTGAAATGTTTCCTCTAATTTTTCTAAATAATGTCGTGTAGACAAGACACAAAATGCAGTTGGAGGTTTTGTGTGTTCCCGCGAAATGCGTCTGCAACCGGGATCTTCCTCATCTGTCACCAGAACACGGTCGCAACGCAACAGTAGTGTGAAAATGGGATGGTTCCGTCCTGTCTGCTTTTGGCTGTCGTACCACGTGGGGTACAGACGAAGTAATCAGAAGCATCAAGGGCAGTTTTTTCTTTCAGTTGAAACCACCAAGATCTAGAATGTGTTTGTCTGTTGCTCAGATTGTGCAAGCCTGAACTGAAGTACATCCAAATACATGCTTTGATGGATATGCTGATTCAAATTATACCATTATGGAGACAATTTCTTTTCAAATAGCCAAATTGCATCTGGACCAGAAATTGGCAGAGTATGTCAGTATTGGGCCTGTCGATCAAAAATTAAATGTGATGCCACAGATTGAGGAAAAGCATGAAGAATGTGTATGGCTATTTCTGGGAGTGCTCTTGAACACAAACTGATGAATTTCTGTGGGTTTCCAGGGTCTTGAACAACAGGGTGCCTTCACGAATGGGGGATTTGAGTATGATTATAATATCAGCATGTATTACTAATGGTGATATAACTGCCTAGTGACAGTCACTCTTATGGCAATAATTCTTTATGGAGAAATAAAATAGGAAAATACTTTGCGCTGCTGTATTATGGTTTTGATGCATTTAATTAGGAAGCAGCATTCCTTCACAGGGGCAATAAAAGCATAAAATAAAATAATAAACCTAAGAATAATAGGATTTCTATGGGGGCTGCATACACTGAGAACAGCAGAGCAGTTCATCGATTATGCTGTTCTCTCCTTGTGATAGCTAATCAATGAGAAAATGAAAAATTTTCATTTAAGTCAGGCACATGCTGCAGGGATCTGGTGGGGGAGTTCCAGGGTACAAGCACAGATTGCTATGGTTGGCCAGGCAAGCTCCTGGCACGTGTCCCACCAAAACAACAGTTTTTTACTCGTGAAGGGGGTTGTCTAGGTGAGTTCAAGTGTATCAGGGCCATATCCAGCAAAAAGTGTGAGTTCTTTCTGTCAGGTATATTCATGCTATGAATGTTTCCTGTTTCAAACCTGGAGCAAAGGAGGCGGAGAAGGTTACAGGTAGTTATAGCAGAGCGTGAGGTTATGTTTATGGCAGCAGTCCAAGGAGATGGTAAATCCAGCTTTACAGCTCCTGCCACCAGCTGAGACTGCCACGGCCACCTATGGCAAAGCACCGGTCTGGTATCAGCTCACTCTGCTTGCTTGCATTTGTTCAAGAAAAATGGTGATGGGTTAGCAAGGTACCTCCAGGCTTTATATTGGATTAGAAGTTGCCTGTCCTCAGAGTGAAAATACAAAGTCAGCAGAAATTCCTATGAAGTGTATTTACAGTTGATATAGAAAGAAATGCAGTTGTGTGCCAAGGCCTGATCAAATTTTGCTAAGCTAGATGTGCCCGAGTCTGATAGTGATCATGGATCCCAGACCTAACTTGCTATCTGCCAGTGCTGATTATGTGCTATGATCGTACACTTTCATGTTCTTCATATTTTTTCTCACTAGCGCTTGGATGCAAAGCAGCTTACTCCAAGCTGAGGGAATTGGTTTTGTTTACACAAAGCTTTTGAGTTCTCCATGCTTGGTAAGAAAACCCAACAGTGTTGCTGGTGACTTAAACAATCTGTTGTGTATCCCAGGTCAGGACTCTCTGTCACCCTAGAATGGTAAATGATTTGCAAAAAGATACAAATAGTAATAATTTGCACTTGCTTCCTAAATGAATTGGAGGAAAAGCTCTGTGTTTAGTTGCCCTTCCCTGTTAAGATGTTTTCTAACAGAGAGTCTGCAGAACTGACGTTTGTATTAGCATGGTCAAGGATGTGTAAGACAGGAGCAAACCCTGCAGATGAGAATCCCCCGTGAGCGGGGCTGGGAAGTCAAGAGTCAGAGGCTGCGGGACCCACATCTCTGCTAGGGCCCACCTAGGCAGAGCATGGGGACCAAGGTGTCTGTACACCCCAATGCCTGTATCAGCATTGCAGCACGCTTGCCCAAGGTGTAGCATGGGTGAGACACCTCTGAGAGCCCTTCCAGCCCTCTGTGCAGTTTAAATTGTTTCCCTGAGCAGAAACAAGGCTGTTGCCGCCCCTAGCCATTTCCAGCAGCTCTGAAGTATATGCTCAAAGTGCAGCTCAGTGTGCTGGAAATATAGGTCCCCAAATAAAAGCCTATAAACAAACAAAGAAAAGAAAAACCAACCAAAACCAAGTGAACAAACAGTCAGGCATAAAAACTCCTGAGAAATCCCTCTCTGCGCTTGGATTTCTCTTTAGTTTTGCTGTTTTACACAGAATCCAAAATGTTTTCTATAAAGGGTGAGAAAGGCAGCCTACCACCCAGATCTCCAGGGTAATCAAGGTGGTTTGCTCTTTAAGTCTACAAACACAAGCACAATAGCATTGTCAAAGGTGCAAATCTCTGCAAGTGTTTTTCACTTTAAAATTAAGGATTCATTAAAAATGCAAGAAAGCATTTTCATGGTTAATTATTATACTGGATACATCTATTCTATTCCTTATCTGGTGTGAATGGCTGTGCAACACCTCCTGAATTTAGTCCTTTTTAAAAAGGAAACAAGATGCAAAGTAACCATTATATTCTCAAAGAGCTTGGCAAGAATTGGTGCATCTATTTCAACCCATCCTGTGAGATAATCAAATGCCTACAGCCCCATTTTAGATAGGGGAAAATAAGGCAATTGCTATCAAAAGTCACGTTCTTGATACAACCATGCAATCATCTAGAACTCAGGTTGTAGTTGCATTCTTGGATGAGTCCAGAAATATCTTGATCAAGCCACATATATTTTTTCCTTCCATAGTTCTCCATCAGCTAGACAGAAGCACTACATTTCTAAAGAGGGAAGATGGGGTTAAGGAAGATATATTCACTAGCATTTGTGGTGGATGCAGAAATAATATTAAAGGTCATCATAAGAACTAAGATATAGCTCCTGTGACATTTCTGTGCAGCGCTCTGCTCTACATTCACTAGAAAATCCAGCATACGTGTCCTTTCAAGAGGATTGAAGAACTTGCTACTATCCTTAAGCAATGGTACAAAATGGTATTTAGCAGCTCTATTTTCAAATGTATTATCCATATCTGTTTATCTAGTAGGAGCTGGTCTGGTTTTTTACAGTGAAAATCCATCAGTAGCAGCTGTAGAAGTAAATATGTTAATATCTATGTATTGCATTAATGTTAGGATCAGTCTTTGAATTAATCTAAAGCCTCCATTCTGTGAGTACCTGGGTACTGCGGTATGAGCAGTTTGTTTGATCTAGTTATTGGCACATAAATGTTTGCAAGATCAGGGCCGACTGAGATACAATGCATCATGGGGATAGATGCTATCAACCAAAAAGGGCAGACCATGAAAAGGAATTTAAAACATAGTTCACTGTCTGTTAGGTTTTGGACAGATTGCTGGTTCTTGTTAATAACCATATACCAAACTTGTGCTTGGGGTTAAAAATGAGCTATAGAAAATGGTGACTGTCCAGAAGGAATCGGAGATCACATTTGCAGTGTTCAGGAAGACAGTGCATGCTTTGAGCTACTCCTTGTTTTACAGCTCTATTACATATTGACTCCCTTATAACTTTAGCTGCAAATGGGTCAATTGCACTGTTAAATGATTTGCACATGCTTCAAATGTAAAATATATCAAGGAAATACCTGTAATAGATACAGTGATTCAAACCACACAGCTACCGCAATATTTTGCCCCAGACCTCATATCTGAACCCTGAATTTCACGTTTTTCCTGTGTCTAACGTAGTTAGGAGAAATAACAAACAGAAATGACACAGAAACCTGCAAAACTATACAAATTCCTAGAAAGTTGCTATTCCTTGGAATGCAAAAGCCCAGTCAGAGGCAACTCATAGAATGGTATAGGTTGGAAGGGACCTTAAAGATCATCCAGTTCCAACCCCCCCTGCCACCAGCAGGGACACCTTCCACTAGACCAGGTTGTTCAAAGCCTCATCCAGCCTGACCTTGAACACTTCCAGGGAGGGGGCATCTACAACTTCTCTGGGCAACCTGTTCCAGTGTCTCACCACCCTCACAGTAAAGAATTTCTTCCTAAACTTATCTCCCTTTGCTTCATCACAAGCAGGGCACCTTCCTCCCTCCCATCCTCCTCCCTGCCTGCAGAGCACACCACTCCTTCCCACATGGGCTGCCCATGCACACAGCTTCTCAGCATCTCCTGCCAGGAGAAAAGATCCTCCACGCCTCTCCCCAGTTCCTTGTTTGCTTTGCACTGTACCTACTGATTAACTTTCTATGGACTACAATGCAGATAATATCCTATTTCACCGCAAAATGTATTGATCTTTGGAGCGGCTGGTTTGCTGACGTACAGTAAGGAGTAAAATCAGGATTATTTCCTGAAGTCCAGGAGATGGCTTGATGAAAATACCCTCCCTGTGCCCTCTGATGGGAATCACACTCTAACAAATACTTATATTTTCTCCTGTGCAAATTTAAGCTTGGAGGATCTAATTCTGTTAACTTGCACTGCAACAAAGCTGGAGTTATTCCACTGCAGTGGCAGCCAGGCTGGGAAGCAAGCTCATCTTTTCAGAGCAGAATCCATTTTGTGCCGCTGTGTTTGCACAGTATTTAGCACAATCTAGTCCTGCCATGTGGCTTTGGACTCTTAGGAGCTACTGCAGCGTAACTAGTAACAGCAACTGGGGTAAAGGAGTGAAGACTAGGACCCAAGGAGGTTTACGGGTCCTTCTCTGGGCGTATTAGTGAATGTTTTATTAATTGGGATACTTTGCATTGTGGGTCACAGCTGGTCTGTGGCAAATCTCGAGGTGCGTGTGTCCCAGGGGAAGCAGTTCAGATGCAGCCCTTCCTCGGTTCTTACTTTATTAACATATTAGCTCAGTGCCACAGGAGCAGTGTATTTATACCGGTATATGACACACTGGAAAGGTTTATTTGTAAGTATCGGCGCTAACAATAAGGGCATTCTTCTGTCACCTGATGATAAGCTTTCTTCCCTTCCACTGCGGTCACATGGGATCTCTCTGTAGTCCTGTCAGCATACATATAATTAAAGCAGTCTGCTGTCAAGGAATTGAAGAAAGAACTTGTGTGTTGAATGTAAATATTTTCTGTACCTTATGGAACAAAAAAATGATCAAAGATTGAATGACCTAATTGCAAGGAAGGCACTGATGCAGGTTTTATGAGCGAACCTGTTGCCCAGGAATACTGGTGCAAGGTCATTCTGGTCCTGCGGTGTTCTCCTCCTGTGTTCACATAACAGGCTTTTTGCATGTGTAACTCACCGCCTGTGTGCAACAAACCTGCTCCTGAACAATGCTGCTGTTATGTGCATTTGTGAATAAAAGAAAAAAAGGTCTTTTCCAGAACCCTCTCCCAGTCCTTTTGTAGTTCAAATGCCCAACTTGAAGTTCAGCAGATCTAATTTGCACCATGTTTTCCCTACATTGCTGCACTGTAATAACTCTGGTGCAAAACTATAATTACACACCTATGAAGTGATGCCGCACAAGGGAGGGGGAATCTGGAGTAAAACTCCTTGTGTGTTAGCTCAGATGATGCAGTTGCCCTCCTGCACACAGCAGGACACTCCATCCTTTCCCATTGCTTGTCCCATTTCAGGCTCCCTTACTTCCAAGGATCCCAGTATCCCTGTGCCCTGCAGCCTTCCCAGCACCCACAGAGGAAGCAGGGGTGTAAGGAGCTGAGCCAGGGATATGGTCTGAGGGGAGATGCAAGGGGGAGAGGGAAACTGCCACAGCAGCAGTATCTGAACTTGGCTGCCTGTGTTTCATTCCCAAATCCAGTTGATAAAAGCCAGTGTACATTCCCATGTGTAATCTCTAGGTTATCTGAAGGTACAGGCTATCTGAGGACTTGCTTTCACAGAGGAATAATTTTATCTAGGGTGGTGTGAGAGTCAGGTTTCACATGTGAAAACACAGTAATGCTGTAATTGTTATACCCTGATAACTTATGCCTTCACTGCACCCTTGTGCCAAGCAAAATCCCTGTACTTGCAGAGCACGAGAGCAGAACTTATGTTCCTTTAGCATCCTCCAAACGCTGCCTACCTAATGAAAAGGCCTGTTACTCCATGCACCGACACTGCTGTCCTTTTTGCTATATTCTGCGTCAATACCTTCTGTTCCAGATGGAAAGCATTAGATGGGGAGAAACCTAGGTCCTGACCCCCAGGTAATATCCAATCTGAGCATCTTACCTGGGAGGATGGATGGATAGAGCAGACATCTTGGAGCTGCTCACTCTCTAAGTGGAGAAGCCAGGGAAATTTGTAGACAGAGATCTTGCAAACCTGCTCTGGCTGCTCCTCCAGTCGCTTGCTGTGGATCCCCCAATAGCTCCTGTGCGCCTAGAAGACAGCTGCTGTATTTGCACATTGCAGGCTCTGTTCTTCCATGCTCTCGCTGCATTGCTGGATGTCCCCATCCGGGGGATATCTTTAGACTTCACGCTTGGAAGAAACAGTTTTTGTAAGACGTGTGGCTGCTTTGTCTATGTCATCACATAGTGAACCTCTTGTTTTGTGCAAATAGAGGCATGTGCTTCAATACACAGCTGGAAAACTAAAGTCATTGCCTTCCTCTCCAAAGCAAAGTCCTCCAGAAAGTCGACTCCTGCAGATAACCAACATCGCAAAGGAACAATTGCAAACGCTACCTTCTACTTTACATTTTCATGCCTACTAAAAGTACCAATTACTTTTTTGTAAACTGGTCTTAAGATGTAGCTGTCTAATAAACCATTCAACAGTCAGCTTTTTCTTTTTCCTAAACCTGGAATCTCCGAGGGCGAACAAGCCAAATTCTTACTGTAACGGTTAATCCTCAGCAGTGACTCTTCCTGTTAATCCTCTCTCTCAACCGTCTGGGGCTGGGATACATTACCAGGTAGAAATGAGTCTGCTTATATTCCAGATATGCACTTGCTGTTTGTGCATTCATTACACTTTTACTTACTCCACAAGGATTTCAGCAAGCTCCTAATGTTCTCAAACTGGTCAAAAGCAATGAGCTGAACATGAAATCACAGGTTTTGACTGTAATCATCACTTCAGGATCTTGCTGTTGCATTCTATAGAGACAGGCATGCCTGAAATGAAAAAGTGAACGAATTGAGTGAAAATAGAAAATTATATTACTTTTAATGAAAGGATACATTTATTAAAAAGCATGTTTTCTATAAGGAAACAGCATCTACCTGATATTTCTCACAGTTATTTCTTCCTGTTGAGAATAGTTTTTATTTCCTGGCATTATTGTCTATCATGCAATAAGGATAATAGATGAGCCCTGACATCATTCAAGAATCAAATTAGATCAGGGCAATCTAATGAGATAAACTGAAAGAACAGCCTCTCGAGGGATTGTGACTTCAAGCCTGAAGTGGGATACAGTGGCTTTGTTTTGCTCATATAATGCCCTCTCCTGCCACCAGTATAAAGGATTAGAAAGTTCTTTTGCACAGCATCTTGTGTTTACCTTCAAATTCCATTTGTGTTGCATTTGAAATGAAACTACAATTCTGAGATCTTCCAGGATGTCTGGTCTTCCCTGCACTTTCTCAGGAGTCACCCTGAACTCTCACATAGTCACACACATGCAAGTATTTTCACACCAGATCTCAAGAAAAATGCTGATTTTTGGTGCAGAACTGGAACAGAAATTGATTGTTCATGTGGTTCCTTGTGAATTTCTAAGTATGGTTACATACTGCAAGTTTTTAGAGGAAAAAGTACCTGCCATTTTAGCACGTAGGCAAGGCAGTCTCATTCTGCAACCCTAGCAGAAAATCGCTCAGAGGGTGCTGTGGAGTGGTGCTGGTACCAATTTTGCTCTTCTCCTCACTAAAATAAGGGCAGCACCTTTGGTGGATGAGCTTTACAGCAGTGCGAGCTCCTGTGCAGCCCGTACACTCACATCTGCATGGATTCACTAAGGCAAGATTCAGCTTTCACTCTTTTGATAACCAAGCCTTGCGGAGGAGATCCATCCTCATCATGTTTCTAATTTATTGTCCATGTACAAACTTGAGGAAAAAATGTTCATGCCTGTGTTATACATGGACTTCAAGGCTAAAAACTCAAAAGTAAGAAGTACAGCTAAATACTAAAAAGTCTGAAAAAACAGCTCCTCCTCCCCAATTGGTTTGGGTTTCTTGTCCTCACTGCTTAAAACTAGCAGTACAGAGGCAGAGGTGCAGTCCCAAAAGCAGCTATTTAAAACAATAACTGTGGTCACATCAGTCTCACTAGAAAACCTGACAGGAGAAGGATTAATAACAAAACTGTCCTTTCTGAATATCAGTGGTCAGCATAACTGTAGAAGGAGCTGGGGATGATGATATATCAGTTTTACAACATTTTACAGCTCTCGGTGGAAGATGGCTCAAAGGCTTCTCTCCTGAAAGCTGCTTGGTTTTCCCACGAGTCCAGGTCCAGGTTATCACCTACAGCCTTGGCTGGTGCTGCACACTGTCCAGTGCTCACTTGAGTGCTCATGACCTCCCCCTTGACAATCAATTCAAACAACTGCAATACACTCAGTACTGGCTATCAGCGAGCAAAGCATCAAATCCTGCTTGCTCTTGCCTCTTTATATAGTACTCTCCCTACAAGAAGTTGACACGAAGGTGTAGCAGTCTGCTCCTCAGCAGAGATTCCTGTCCTTTGCCACTGAGCAACAAAAGCCGGTGCTTGGGTAATGCAGTGATGAGCATGGTAATGATAGGTCCATCTTTGTTGGTACTCTGCACCATCTTGTGGCTAGCAGAAAAACACCAGAATAGCCTCTGAAATCTTCCACTTGTGTTTTTTTTTGTTTGTTTGTCTGTTTGGGTTTTTTTGTGTGTGTTTTTCCTAATGAAAAATACAGATTGTCAGTGTACACAGATAAAATTTGGTACAGCTGATGTGGGTGTCTGCAGGCTGGCTTACGAACCAGCAGAAGGGGAGACCATAATCACAGGTAAGGATGTTGTGTGCAGGTCCTGTAGCACACATAAATTACCTATCTGTAGGAGACTCACTTGCATTTCCATGTATCTGGAACAAATCAGATATTCTAAGTCTTAAGTATTGAAAAATAGTTAAGAATGTCCTGATCCCAATGATCTCTGTTGTTCCAAGAAGTGTTTGTTATTGATCATTAAAGGTTTTCCTGTATTCTCCTGTAATTCCTTTGCCTCTTTCAAAGAAATATTTTGAAACAGAATTACAGGTTTCATCATCATCATTAGTAACATTGTCTTCATTTGAAAGTTTGTTTTCCAGCCTCCCATGAATAGACTCAACATTACATTGTACAGGGCAAAGGTTATTCCAGTGAAGATCATTTATGGTAAACACAGCCTTTTTCTTCCACAGGAACACATTTTCTCCCATCCTCCAAATCATAATAGATGTCAGATTGAGACTGTGTTTTCAAAGGAGTAGAAGGGCATCAGCTATCCTTGAATTTCAGTGTGACAAGGATCAGACTCTCTTGTGTTCTATGGAAAATTTCTGCCCACATACATAATAACAAAGGTGGGGGAGCAGGTGATAGGTTAACCCCTTACTGCCAAACGGACGGTTTCCTTTGTCAAACCTGTGTCCCCTTTTAGAGGAGGGAGATGGGATGACGCTTGGTGTGATCTGGGATTGCCATTTATGCTTCTTTTCCTGCTCCCCATGGCGATTTGGGAGTTTCCAACAGGCACCACTTACTTTCCCCCCAGCAGTCACGCAGGGCAAAATGGGTGATCATGCAGGATTACAATGTTCCTCACAAATCTCTCTCTTTTAAACAGAAAAAATGGCCCCACAGGTGGGGTCCTCACCCCCTGCCACTTTGCTGCAGAAGGACGAAGAACAAGTTAGCAGATGCATGATGGCCAAGAGGGTGAAAATCATTGCAGAACTCATGCAGACAGAGAAAGACTATATCAGCAACCTGGATCTCTGCATCAAGGAAGTGATTCAGCCCCTGAGAAACAAGCAGGTGAGTGCCAGGGGCAGAGGACAAGGTGGTGATGTCAAGGTCTCAACTCACCCACGTTCTGCTTGCAGATTGTGTTAGTGCAAGCACAAGTGTCAGTGTGAGAGTGATGTGGTGCTGAGAGTGGGTCCAGAGCTGGCTGTCTGGAAAGGGATGTGCCAGGGCTCCCATGAGGAGAGCAAGAAGTCAGCTATGCTCCTGACAGTTGCACAGCACTTGTGTAAAGCCTGCATCAAGGTACTTGCCCAGAGGGCAGTTTGGCTGCTTATATACGTGTTTGTGAGCTGCAATAGCAGCTTTCACCTCTCCATATTGCTCTGTAATCATAACCCCTGGTACCTGCCCTGACAGACCTTTACTGGCACCTCCAAAAGCTGTAGAAACCAATAAAAAGTATTTTCCATTATAACAACCTGGAATGGGATGAACCTGCCCATCACGGTTAAATTCAGTCATAAAGATAATTTAATCCAGCCTTTCAGACAGCTGTGGTGGAGAAGTGCCATGCCTGAGAGCTCAGTGAGCACTTCAGAAATTTGTGTTCTACACAGAAAAGGCAAATTTAAGAAGGGAGGTTTATAAACTATCTTTCAGGCAAAAGATCTTATTAGGCCAATGAGACCCATTTTCTTTTTCATCTGAGACTTCAAAGAGCACATTTTCCTCAACAGTATTTCAATTTATAGAAAAATTGTGTAGCCGCAAGCTGGGAATAGAAGAGGTTGTCCAGAGAAAGATGCGTATTTGTGGAGCCTGCAACATAGCAATCACAGAGGCTGCACAAATGGTACCTGCTGCTAACACAGAATAAAAGTAATTGTCAACAGACCTTAACCTAAGTATTCAGTACGTACCATTCTTTATGAAATTGGCGGCAAAATACAGGTACAGGGGGCAAAGTGTCTTTAGATGACGTTGGCGCTGCCTCTTCAGGAAATGCAGTGGCCAGTTGAAGCCTGTGTTGTTTAAGCTCCTGCAGGGCCTTTTTAATTTCTTAAAACTCTGTCGGAGTTTGTTCCAACCCATTTTCAGAAGAGCTGGCATCTGCTGGCCTAACTTTAAGGAGTTCTTGACTTCTTCCTGCTCACTTTTCATCTGCTTAGAAGTAGTCTCCACTTGACTCCCTCCCCAGCCTGGCCAGCACTGAGCAAGGTCATTCCTTTGCTGTGTTCCTTTGCTCTTTTCCAGCCAACTGAAAACAAATGTTTCAATTCTGTCCTTTGTCACTGTATTAACATGAGTAAGTGTCCATGCACAGCGTAGTTCCAAATCCTGTGTAGGCATTGTGCTGGAGCACAGATCAGAAGTCCTGGGCTAGATGTATACAGGAAAAGTAATTTAGAGATTATAACTGTCTTAACTTAATAACCTCTGCATTTTCGAAAGGCTTTCAAGAATGTTGTATGGTTTTAAGGCTAGTTCTCGGATAAACTACCGTATTGAAAGTTTGTAATGTGTTTAGAGAAAGATAGCATTTAGAAAATTGACCTAGCAATGAATGTTTCATATTTCCAAATGGATAAAACATGTTTTAAACCCTATTATACTTATGAAGAAATTAACTGCATTAGTACTGAAAGTATATTTCTGATTCTGTTAAAATACCACGCAATTTGATCCTGCTGGCATCTGGTAAGCTGCTATGTAAGTCAGCAATTCTGTTTCTAATGGAGAGACCTGTTCAGAGGGTATGTTGAAATCAGTCTTCCCTTTGTTCTCAGTATTAGCACATTATCACTGGCTATCTCCAATTGTCCCTGAATACTAACTATTGCCCTGCTGTGCAAGGAAATAAATACCTACTTTATGAAAAGTACGTGTCCTGGAAATTTTTTACTTGCTCTAAAATGAGTAGGAACATGGAACCAAACTTTCTGTTGGTGTAAATTGATGCAGTTCACTGAAGTCAATGTTGCATGCCCAGGCTCTGTAGGAAGCTCTTTAGGTTATATTAATACCCAGATTGCAAATGTGTTTGTTTTAGTGGAAATTATATGATCTTGGTTGTATTTTTGGATTTATAGAACAAGTAACATAAAATGGTACCACCATCTGGAAGCCTTTGTACCTGGTAGCTGGCACCAAAGCGCCAAGGTCTCAGTTTATATAACAGCCTCTGTTAGCAACTGGTAATCAGCGAATCAAACCCACTGTCAACTATTGTCTTCCTCAGTGGGAAAGTAAGCAAACATTTTAAAGCCAGCTAAGGATCTTTTCTTTATTCAGATGATAATATTTATTTCCTTCCTAGGTAAACACTTTTGGATTAGGAATAGTTCAAAATAAGGTTAAAAGCTCTTGATATCATGCCCTTTGTTAACTGCGGCAACCATATTACACTACTCTGAAAACTGTATACGTGTCCTTGAAGTCACAAGGAGGATGTTTATACAATGTTTTGCAGAAGCGGTGCTTCCTGGAGTGTTGAACACTCAGGGCATAGCAAGAGAAGGTCTGTAATACACAATGTCCTTCTTTATCCTTTGTCAGTAGACGCTTAATATTTGTATTGCATTAGATTGCTCGCTTTGACGTGGATGGCTTGTTTAGCAACATTGAATTGGTCCATCAAGTATCAGCCAAACTGCTGTCGCTGTTGGAAGAAGCCACGACAGATGTGGAGCCACCCATGCAAATGATCGGTATGACTGTCCTCTTGAGTTCTACAAAGCTACCAGAAAGAATAAACATAACAGTCTCCTCACCCTCATCAGATTTAACTAGTACCACTCCCAGAGGCTAACATGCTACAAGCTTTCCATAATGACACAGGAAAAATGACACGTGAAACCTGTCCAGTTGCTCTGCTCTACTTGTATGATCATGATGTCTTTTTCCATCCATCTGGATGTTGAGGGGAAAGAAGGAGAGAGTGAGTTTAGCATGAGTAAAAACTGCAGTGCTGAGTTATGCCACATTCTGACAATATCCTTTTCATTCAGTTTGACATTGCCTACCTAACTCTGCTCACGCTTACACCAGCTCTTATATTGCGTACTCATAATTGTAACACTCACAAAAAGCGTCAAAAAGATTGGAATAACAAACATGTCACACCTCCCCACAAACACTGTAAACATGGATCTACTGGCAATACAATTCATGTAAGAAGTGGTTAAGGCACATGGTCAGTAAAGGCAAGAAAGCTGTAATTGACAGGAAGTTTGTGGGAATCTGTGCAGGAATTTTCGGTGGGGATCATGGGTATTTTCAGCAAATGGATTGCCCCTGGATATATCACAACAGTCACATGTTCTGCAGGTCAGGCCATGAATGTTAAGAACGTTATGTCTAGTCACTTGACATTCTGGCACAGCTGGAGAGGTTTAAGAAGTTATCACTCATCAGCTCTCCCATAACTGCTTTTTCAGTGCACAGGCAGTAGGTGATCCACCTTAAGGGATCAGGTGAGAACTCTTAATTTGCTTCAGTGCAGTCAGCCAGTTTAGTTTAAACTAAATTGACCACATACCACGGGTAACGTTATGGAAAAGACCCTTCTTCTCACAAATAATGGGGTAAAAAATTACTGGTTGCCGTTTGACTAATAAACATGACATTAAAGCATATGAGGCTTGGGAAAAGTATTAATCCTAGCACATCTCAATCTGGTTTGCCAAGGCAACAGCTTAACATAGTTTGATGTGACTGTGTTGTTTGGCAGTATTTCAGTAAAAGTGCATCATGATGAGTCATACCCTTAATAAGCAATGTTCTATTCTAGCAGGAAGTGCCTTTCTCACAGCCAAGAGAATAATTCTTTTAGTTCCCTGCCATGTCCAGAACTAAAGAGAAACAACTTCATCCATCTATTAGGGTGTATTTCTCCAGAATCAGACAAAGAACCATGAAAATGTATGGGATTGTGGATCACAAAGTTGACTAAATTATGGCAGGAAAAAGATGGCAAGTAAGGTTTGAGATGTTCTTCCAAAGGCTGAGACAAAAGCAGGGAGAATAATTGTACCACTATAAGCAATAAGTTCATAAGTTTGTTATCCTCTAAAAGTATACAAGGTGATAATTTTGTCTCTGGGATCAGTGTAAAAGCTGTTAAAGCCAGTCTATAGAAGGAGCAGTCTGAGGATCTGTTCAATACACTGATCACATTTTATCATGTTTATGGTTTTAAAAATCTTGCATTGAAATATCTTACTTTGGAAGGCAACCCAGTTGTGGTGAGGTTGAGAACTGCTAATTCACTAGTTTGAAACCAAAATAATGTGGTTGCTCGTATTCATGTCTTATTTTAGTCTGTGTTCTCTGCACCTTATGCTATGTCCACACTGATGAGTAGTAATGTCCAAATAGAAGCAGACCTGTAGAGTGAAACAGTTGGTGCTAAGGATCTGATATCCATTCTATACATATCAAGAGGTCTTACTTTAGGTTGGCTGTAGCCTGTTCCTATAGACTGAGAGATGCCCTTTATGGCTGGATTGCATAAGGTGTGCCCTTTGAGTGCATCTTCTGGTAATTACCATCCTTGAAGGGATCCAGTTTGTGTGCCTGTGACTGCTTCACCACACAGGCAGGGCATGGGAGATGAGGACTACCGAGAGATTGGCTTCAGAAGTCCTCTCCTAATCTGATTTAAAATGCTAATATAGACAGACCTTTTGTGGTGCTTGGTCTTCTGATGCTAAATGTCACTGAGGTTAAATACCTTTTCTAGTTCTCTCTGGTGTTTTTTCTGCTCTCTGTTCTGTGTATGGAGGAATTTGAAGACTTAGTAACCTTACCCTAGCTTTAGCTATTAGACCGCTTCTTCCTCCCTCTTCCACTGCTGTCCACACAGGAAGCACCACTGAAAGCCACAGGGAGAAACTGTTTCTGTTGCTGAACCCTTCCTCCTAGGATTTTCTCTTTGACACTGATGACCATCACAGTTAAGAAGAGGCATCAGGCAGATTTGGATCTGTCAGAGTGCGCAAAAGACTCAGTATTTTCAAATCTCTGCCCAAATATAATGTGGTTTTGGCCCATAAAGCAAGCTCCCACAGTGATATCCCCAAAGCTCATTTGATTCAGTCCATATGGCTCAGAACCAAGAAGGGCTTTAGGCTGAAGAAATCCATCTGCTTTTAAAAGGCCCTATCTGTGAAATCAGCACATAATTTTTCTCATCATTGAGCATCAATGAAAGTATCTGTCATTGTGGCACAATACATCAGTGAACAGATCTTGCTCATCTCTTTCATTCTGGCGAAGAGAGTGATAATTTCCAGCCTCTAGTATATACTGAAATAAGCTGTATGTCTACAGCTTGCATTTTTGTTACTGAAAACATAACCTCACTTGAAGGCTTAGCATAGTACAGGCTGTGCTAAGCAGTTGGAGCTCCACTTAAAGTTAGTGAAAACTATGAGAGCTCAGCATCTCTGAGAATCAGGTGCCAAGGGAGCAGGATCAAGAGAAAGCTTATTAAGGTTTCCCCTTACACTGTTGGCTAATAAAGGCCTGCGCAGAGAGCTCATGGGAAAGTCAGGATGCAATGCACATTGGTAGTCATCAACATCAGCATTAAGCAGAAGTCAGAGAAGACAGACAGCTAAAGAGCATTTAACTATAGGATGCCAGTGCTCTTCTGACTGTGGCCTTACAGTAACTAAAATGAATTTGTGTGGTCTTAGATCTGTCATTTTTGTGCCCTTATTTGCACCTTGAAACCAACATGCATTAGACAGCACAGTTAACCTTCACTGCTAGGGGAAAAAATCCAGAGCTGTGTTACTGTGGTAACTGAATCATTTTTCACTTTAAGACGGAGCAGTTCAATGCAACGTATTATGGAACAGCCCACTCTGGTCAGGATGAAAGATGCAGGATGCCTGACAGTTTGGCGCTCACTCTGTGGATGGAAAGAGAGCTCCCAATTAATGTCGTGTTCAGCTTTTAACTTGAATAATCATTGCTATAACTCAACAGAAATGTTTATAGAACATCGGACTGGTTGCCACATAGATGCAATTTTCAGGAAATGCCCGAGACAGGAGTTCTTACCGATGCTGTTGTTTATTATATATATTTCCAAGGATGCTGATCAGGGCTCTGCTATGTAAGGGTGTAAGAACCAAAAGAATATCTCAGCAGTAGAGGAAGCTACCTTCTCCTCTCAGATAATATTTCTTACATACACAGAAACTGACACAGAAGTTTTAGACTGAGAGAATTAGGGATGAGAATTAAATGGGAAATGGGTGCAGGACTATTTAAGTGCCTCTAAAATTCCCAAGTGTTCTTTGGGGGAAAATGGTGGTATAGAGGACTGGAAATGGAAATGTTTTCCCCTTTCACTTGTATATAAACCTAAATACTATATAAAAATGGCTGTAATCCACAGTGATTTTATTTAATTAGGGGAGGGGTGGAGGTTGTTCCTCTGTCATGTGAAGAAAAATCTCTCTTCTAGGCCATAACAATTGCCATTTCAGGATTTTGCAAAACAGATAAAAGTGAAATGGCTAATGGGAAATTGAGTCATTATTCCTGTTCTAACCCATTTGAGTTCATATTCAGTTGAAAAAAAAAGTCAAAAGGAAAATTAACAGGCTTACATTCATCCCTCCTGACAGCCCTTGACACAAAAATGATCTCCCCTTAACAGTTAAGCTCTCCTATGCTGTTTCCACTGAAGGGACATTAAGCTGGGGCAGTGAATTAGGGGGTTGTGTATGAAGGGGTGTGGGGTGTAGAGATTTCATGCCTTTTCCTGAGGGAATTTTTGTGCATTAACATTGATATAATGGTGCCTAGCTATGACAAAGATGAGAAGCTGAGAAATACATGTAATAAATAATGCACATAAACATGCAAGATCATTTCTAAGGGAAGTAAAGTGGAAGCCAGCCTTTTTAGCTCACGGCTAATGTGGTGGCATAATAAAACTCCTTCTGAGATGCTGTTGTCTGGCTTGACACGCTTTGTTTTTCTCCTTAACAGGGGAAGTGTTCTTGCAGATTAAAGGCCCACTGGAAGACACATATAAAATCTACTGCTATCGCCACGATGATGCACATGCCATGCTGGAATCCTATGAAAAGGATGAAGAACTGAAGCAGCATTTAAGACATTGTGTACAGTCCTTAAAGTAAGATCTTTTCAAATGATGATTTCCGTCCATAGTCAGTTGCCTGGCAGGGAACATTTTAAATGGATGTAGATGAAAGGTCCCCTGTAAATCCAGAGTTTTATGAGGCTTGCTGGGAGCTCTGGCTTATGCTGCTTTCATGAAAAGATGACAAGCCAGGGGCCATGATTAGATTTCTTTCTCTCTAAGATGGGCAAAAATAGTGGAAGAAAGGTTGCTCTTCCCTTAGCTTCAGTGCCCCATACTGGCAAAAATATGCTGCATCATATCATGGGCTATTTGGAACACCTTGCCCAGCTCTTAGGAAACATGCTGCCCCTGTCTTCAGTGAGTCTATTGCTTGAATTAAAATAGCCTGTAATGGCAATATTCACACCCACTGGTGGTTCTGGGCCCCTGTTGCAAGGCCCCAGGGGTCTGGAGTGGCTGTGTGGGGCTAGACCCCTCATGACAGGGGTATTTGTGAGCAATAAGCATTGGAACAAGCTGCCAAGTCCCACCAGTAGAAGGTGCTTTGTGCCATCGTCTACAGTGCCAGCCCCTCGAGGAAATGCCTCAAGAACTGGGGATGCCACAGAGTAACGGATCCATATTTCCTCCAGGGCAGCTTGCTTTTGCAACCAGTTGCAGGAACCAGCTTATCCACTCCATGGAAAGTGCTTCTTCTCTTCCCACTCATAACACTCCTTGCCCCCTCACTTGCCCAAAAGTGTCACATGGAGCTGTCAGGAAGGAATGCACCATGGCCTTTCAGGTCAGAGGTCTAGCTCCAGCTCCAGGAAAGGCTCGTGCTGTATGCTCGTAGGAGAGATGTAAAGCTCTTGCAAATAATGGAGTGTGCATCAGCAACAGATACTTCAACTGCACCTCAGTTAGTGATCAGTCTGCAGAGGTGTGTTAAGACTTAGGAGGTGGGAAATATGTCCAAGTGATATTTGTAAAGAGTGGTGGAGGAATATACTAACATTAAAAGAGAAATGTTCACTTTCAAGACAGGTAATATTGAAAATAAGGCTTACTTTGCGCAACATGTCCAGTTATTAAATACATAACAAAGTATATGCGTAGGGAACTTAGGCCTTAGTTACTGTGGAAGTTGAAAGAAATAGATTTTCATATAAACTCAGGCTTTCAGGCTAATGGATGGCCAGGTATCTCCCCTGAGGGTGTGTTTTAGTTGCTGATGCCTACAATATTCTTTTCCAACTAATCAAGAGAAGCCGCTACTGTCATTCACTCATCCCTGCTGCTGAGACAAGGGGACATGGAAGGAAATAAAGATAAAAGATAGCATCCACATAAGTGCTAGGGTGGATGCTGCCACTTGAATTCCAGAGCCAGCAAGAGGAGCTCCTGTTCCAACACCACAGCTGGGATTTGTGAAGAGAAAGGATATTTTATACTGAGCCATTGTATCCTTTGCTAGCAGGAAGTGACAAAGCCTTTCTCACAATGAAGCCTTGTTTTGTCTTGCTCTTTCCTGATTAGCTTTTCAACAAGAACCAACGAAAAAAGCACTGGTGCATGTATACTAGATTGTAGTTTTTTCCCAGTGCCTAAAGATTGCAGCCAGTTCTAATATTAAGACCTGAAAGTGCACACTCAAATTCAGAGCTGTGGTCACCTAAACCTGTTACTAATGATTGGAGAATACTTGTCCTAGGAAGAAAAGTATGCAGCATTTTTACCAAATAAGTTATAGGCTGTTTTCCATTGTGAGACATAATAAATATGGGGGCTGGTGACAACTATTATTGGAAAATGTTTACTTCTTAAATATTTTTTTTTCCTTGGAAAGAATATTGTTCCATTTTTATTTTAATTAAAATGGGCTAATGTTACAAGGGGCTTCTGTTCCTCAGCTGTGTAATAGCTGCCACATGAAAAACAACTTCTATATCAGGAGCAATTTGACAGTGGCACTCTGCACATCGGTACAGACAAATCAGATTTAATTAGCCATGCTGAGATTCCCATTCCTCCTGTTGATTGAAGAGGAGAAATTCCATCCCAAAATGTAGGTGTCTGCCTTGGAGACATGTGCAAATCCAAATTCTGTAGAGTCCTGTGTTTTAGCAGCGATTATGCAAACTAGAGATGTTGTTTGCTAGCTTAACCAAAGAAATGCAGCTGGTAAAATGAAAGGATGCTGGCAACTACCTGCTCAGCTTTCAGGCTGAAGTAGCTTGGTCAACTATTACAGGGGCAGAGGGATGTCATAAGCATGCAAAGTGCTGACAGTCCAAAAGCAATGAAAGCACCAGCTTCCAGATGCTCCGTTAGGCACCAGTGGGCAAGGAAATAAGACTGCAGGCACTCAAAAAGCAGCAGCTGACAATGTGATGTCACGAAAGCCTAATGGAGAGATGGAGCGACATTTTGGTTCCCTTGCATTTAAGTGAATACACACCATAAGGAAAATATTCTATGCACATGTTTCCAAACTACAGTTGCATGTCCCTGCTCCTTTCAGTATATGTATCAACACCATCCTACTCTGAAGAGATTTCAGTTGATGTATAGCTTACAAAAAACTTAACAGCTTCATGGATTCTATTTCCTAAAAGGCTGAAATATATTCTTTCTCATTTAGAAATACATTTCTATTTAAAGAGAGTAGACAGGACTGTATGCAAAGTGTAAGAATGACATTTAATTTTACTTTTTGTAAAGGACTTGATGTTACCGTTGTTAGCACAGTGACGCAAACTTCCTTCTCTAACAGTGTTAGGACAAGGCTGGGTCTTATAGCCAAAGCCAGGTTTCTGACAATCCTTTCTCATTTGGGGCTGTCCTTTCAAAAAGTTATAGGGACAGATTCACCAGTACCTTCTGGCTGTTTTGTGCAGTTCTGCTGACGCATAGCAGCCATAAACCTAGGTTAACTGGCCAGTTATGGCTGCTCTGTGTCACTGAAGTGTATCTGAGAATCTGGCCCCTGATCTGTATAAAGCCTTTTAGGGGGAATCTAATACTAATATACTAATAATATAAAAATAAATGTTTTCTTTTCTTCTCTTTTGCAGAAAGATATATGAGGAAGAGTAAGTACTATGCTTTTCTTACATGTAAAATATCTTAAAAATATCTTTATCTTCAGTATGCTTAAAACTGTACCAATGGAAATTTTAAGAACAGAAGCCTTTTGTGTCAGTATAACCCAAAGATTTTTCCAGGACATATGTGATAAAGAATCTCAGTTTTTATTTCCCTAAGCCTGTCTAGTTTTTCAATTACCACTGCACTAGCTTTGCAGTCTCCTTCAAAACTTGTCGCTTATGAAGCTGCTTAATTTGGTTACCAGTTCATTCAGAGCCCTTTATTATCACCTCACTGTCTTATAAATGTGCTTAGAGAGCTCTGAGGTCTGCGAGACCTGCTTGTCAACAACATAGTGTCAGTCTTTGAAATCCAGGTACTCTGAAATCTTTTTGCATAGGCCTTTGTAGAGCTGCTACAATACACATTAGGTTCACAAGTAAAGCTTTTTCTAAGGTGACAGTGCCTTTGGTAGCCCTATATGAGAAATCCACCTTAGGATCTCTGACAGTGTCCAGCCCTCTGACAGTGGCTGGAAGAACATCAGAAAAGAACAAGCTCATTGCAGCACTTTGCCAGAATACTCACCCAGCCACTGATTACTTGTGGTTAAGGGACTTCTGTTCAAAATGTGAACTCTTTGAAAAGCTATAATGGAGAGTTTATCACAGCTGCAGTTTCTGGACATCCAGCAGGTTGAGATCATTGAAATGCAGCATCTCCTGAAGTTACCTGCAGGGAGAGGTCAGAGGAGGGGTTAGCTGAACTGAAGAAAATTATTACAACCCCAGACAGAAATGTTAAGAGATAAAGGAGGAGCAAGTGTGCTCTATATTGGTAGGGGAGGAACACCTGTAAAGTCAAAGAATTTGTTAATCAGTCAGTCAATTGCATATCATAAATAAGATCAGTGTAAAATACACTTTGAAGGATTTGCAGGTTGAAATTCTACAGTTGGGGTTTTCAAGCTTTAGTCTATGATAGGAAATAGTTTTTATGCATTTTGTTTTGATAATAGACATTCTTGTATACTCCTGGCTCCCAAGGAGCGGGGCTCCAAGAGGAACAAAATACCCAGAGAGTCACAAAAAGATCATGTCTGACAGCAAGGCATATAGAAATAGCACAAGGCTGCTCTGCCTTGCGTAACCCTATCAGAAATTAATACCTAGTTTTCTCCTTCAAACACTTTCCAGTGGGGATATAACTCACTTTCTGAGTTAAACTGGCTCTTATAAAGCTGTGCAGAGTGCAATGAGCCAGGTTGAGCTGTGGGACCCTCCCTGAGCTTGGCCATCTCACACAGTGTGGTGATGTTTGCCTTCCCTGCTGACTGGCAGGGCACTCAGAAATGCCATTGCCTGCAACCCAGCTTAGAGGTTGCAGAGTCTCAGCAGCCCTTGGGCAGGACCATGCCCAAAAATCTGGTTAACTTTGAACTGGAAAATAACAGCGTAACTCACCCCAAACAGTCTTGTGATGTTGCTGCTCCCAGGTTGCTTTTCATTCAAGCATGATCAAGAAAACAATTACATAAATACCAGACAGTGCTGCCCTTTGCTAGCAGCTTGATAGGTTAAATTCTGCTCGGCTTAACAACTGTGCAGCCTCCGTGAATTCCCTGGGTTTGCATGAGTCTTACAGCCCAGTGAATTATTTGTCCTACATGTCTTGTACTGAAATGAATTCACACACAGTAAACCATGAAGCCTGAGACACTAAGTCATGCTGCAGCCTATGATGCTCACACACCACTTCAAAACCACCAGGCTGAATATGACACTGGCCTGAGCCCTACTGTACCATGCTGGCTATCATGTTTGCCTGCCACTGGACCTAGTTGCTGGGTAATGAGAGCAAATGAAACTAAATCCTGAATCACCTGTCTTTGCATAGCTCCCCACCATGTGTTTTTTAAACAGGTGGGAATCTTTCTGTATTTGTGACTTTGTTTTGTTGGGAGGAGGGAGGAAGGGTATGCTGTGAAGCTCACTGCAGTTAAGCCACCTGCATTTACTGTAGACCTACGGTAATAATTTGCAATAAGATTAGTACAGCTACATATGATCTACAGTACTTGTTAAATTCACAATAACATGAGGGGGAAGGCTGAAGTAGCATCACAAATTAATTATCAACTTAATTTTCTGCACAATAGATGTCACAGGCCCTTACTTGCCTGTTTTGGTCCCGTGGCAAGGCTGTGTCCTGCCTGGCGGCCGGGTGCATCCTAACGGGGCACACTGCAAACGGGACTTGCCCAGGGAGAGTGGCTCTCATCAGCTCATCTTGCTGGGGAGAATTTGATGAGTTGAACTTTGTGGCATTTAGTGCCCCAGGGAGTCATTATCTTATAACAAACCTACTATCTCTCGAACCATATTGTAAGACTGTGTCATGCAGATATGCAAACAGAGGGCTGTTTATCACTTGGGCAGCTGTCCAAAGTGCAACTATATAAAGAGAAGACACTTGAAGATTTTTCCATTCACAAGGCAGCTTTTATAGATCTTTATTCATGGGGCTTTTCAGAGAAAACAATAACAATTTAAGATTTTTTTTTTTTCATTACTGCTGCCAGAAGCTGAAAGAAGGGAAAATAGCTCTCTATATTTAATGTAGGATACAGGGGAAATGAGGGGGATTGAAATGATGAGAAGGTTTGGGGACATCAAGAAGCCTTAAAAGGCATCTACTGTTAATTTTTTTTCATGCAGAACTTTTTTTACAGATAATGCCTGTGCAAGAGAGATGGTTTAAATATGCAGATGTCTCTTTTCAAAGGCATTCAAATTGTTAATTAGTCAGCAGTAAGGATTGGCTCTTGTACTTTTTATACATATAAAAGTGGGAATGAAAGCTTTTTTTTTCTCTTTTACTCTTCCTGCTGCACAAAACAATAGATGTCAGCCTGTAAACCAAGTAGCTGTTCCCTGTTTTTTTGTACTTTCCTTCTACATTGTATTATCCCATCTTTCCATATGCAGAAATGCTTCTTCGCCTAGCATTAACTCTTGCATAGTTAATGTCAAACAACCTTTTCCCCTCCAAAGCAGCCTTTTCAGGCATGCAAATGGAAAGCTTGCTCTGCTTTACTGCCCTTCACACGGCTACCAACAGCTCACGCTTGGTTTCAAAAGGGAGTCACAGGTAGTTTGTACCAGCACGGGTGCTAGAGTGTTGCCTGGTTTGCTCAGGAGTGTCCTGTAAGGAGGAGAGAGACAATGGGGAGAGACAATGGGCACATCTGTCCTGCTGAGAGAGCCTCAGTAATGGCTGCCCTGGCCCTAGAGCTTGGCCACCTGGTGTTACCCACTCCAGGGAGACCCCATGTTTCCACCAGCCACTTGGAAGGTAATGAAGACACATGTGGCTTGGTCCTGTCCTTCCCCTGTTTTCTCCCAGGCTGTTGTGACGGCCTGCAAACTGCACAGCCTCTCCCATTCAAGCCTAGAGGGTATGAGCAAAGACTTTTGTCCAGAGTGGGGCTGGAGCATGGATTCAGCTGGCTGGTAACTGCCTTGCATGGAGGCCAGAGAGCTCAGGTGGCCTTGATGGCCCGAGCTGCTTGAATGCGTGGCGAAGCTGGTCTGCTGCCCTAGCCAAGCCAGGAGGGATCAAGCCTGGAGCTGCAGAGCACTCCTGTGCCCATGCTGGAAGCTGTGACTTTCCTGCCCTTACCCTTCTGCCACCCCAGGCAGCTGCCTGCTTTGCCTTTGTGTAAAGTGACTTCCAGCAGGTTGGATCAAGGCTGGGTGAACATCCTGAATGTTCAGCATTTCCCCAGGCCAGATCTGGTATCCTTTGGAAGCTCAGGCATCGTTAGAAATAACCTACTGGCAACCAGAGAAGAAAAAAACACAGGTAAAAGACAGTAAAGCTTAAGGGTCACTGTGGCGGGTTGAGAGATGTTGTGAGAAGGGATGCAGCCATCAGCGGGCATCCCGCTTACTTGCAGCAAGGAGATGTTGCAGCTTTAAGCCTGAGGGGCCAGAGCAGGAGGTAAGAGCCACGCTCACATGCATTTATCAGACTTCCTGTTATTTATTCTTCCACCTACATCTCCCTTCCTGGGTGTTGTGCTGTGTAAGTTGTACCAGATGCACCCCCAGACTGAGTGGGACCATTTCAGAGGTAATGTCTAAGCAATAGTCTGGCAGATTGCTGAAGACACAGAAAACTCAGACCCGGTCTGTATTTCTCACTGAGGGGGCGAGAGGAGGGTTTCGTTTACAACGGCCCCTGTTCCCTAACAGATGTATCTTATTTTTTGACTTAAGTGGTAATTGCACTTCTATGACTCAGTGCAAAGCACTGCTCTGTTTTTGACATTTTCTGTAGTTGAAAGCTCAACTGAAGGATATAAAAGGCAGCAGCTTCAATGACTAGACAGAAATAATAAGTTTTTTTCTTCAAAGAGTTTCTCCTTACATGACAAATTTTTTTGTATAAATTATAGAGGAAAGCCAAATCTAATGGACATGGGATCCCTGATGATCAAACCAGTGCAACGGGTGATGAAATATCCCTTGTTACTCTCTGAACTCTTGAATTCAACTCCCGCTTCCCACCCCGACCACAAGGTGCTACAAGATGCTCTTTTTGCAATGAAAAACATTAATGTGAACATCAATGAACTTAAAAGGAGGAAAGATTTAGGTAAGAAAAAGGCACAGTAAATTCTTCAGTCTTTGTAGCTTAGGGCTGGCAATTACAAAAGAGGTTTGAACTCTAGTCATATAACTACAACAGTTTTGGCTAGTGCTACCCAAACTGGGTTTCAAGAAGGTAACAGATGCCTTAATGTCACTTGTCCTCAGCCAGCTATGTTATCTGACTGGTATCTCCAGAAGTAAGAAAATGATGAAAGAATTCATGTTATATCTGTGTTCATTGTCTGTAATGCAGCTGCAAACACTGATAATAATTAAGATGCAGTGATAGCAATATTTCTTATAGACTTGCCATGTTGAAGCCCTAACTTCACTCTTCCCAAGGCTAGCACAGGGTTTTCATCATCTTGAGCATTTTCACACAAGACTACAGCAAGTGACATCAAAGTGTCTGCTCTCAAATGGTTTCGTATTTGTGTGCCTGTCCCTGTGAAAAGCCCTGTGAATACAGATTATTAGTGTCATGAAATTCTCTGTCTGCAGTGCTGAAGTATAAGAGGAATGATGATGATGAAACCCTTAAAGAAAAGTTTTCCCGACTGAATATCCACTCCATCAGTAAGAAATCCAAGAGGGTCACCAGCCATCTGAAAATACTGACGGGGGGAGAACCTCAGGTACCTACTCATCCAACTGCAGATTTGCATTGACAGCTTCAGTTCTGCTTTTGCACTGGGCATTTTTTAAAACATGTTGGAAATGGAGTTTGTGGTGTTGCTTTTTTTTGACATCATTTATAAAGTCATTTTCTGACTGTCACAGAAGACAAGAGAGATCTTTATGATTGAAATAAAAAATAACGTAACACTTTCTCCACCTTTTCCTTTTTATCTAAGAGTTTCTCAAACTTCTGATCTTCAGCAGAGAGGAAGTGACTGCTAGTTTTGTGAAACTCAGCCTGAGATCAGCTTTTTGTGGATAGACTGACAATAATTATTGTGACTGACAATAATTATTTAATTATAGTTAATAATTAATTCTGAGCACTGGCAATAATTATTGTCAGTGCTCAGAATGAGTTCAATCCATCTTGCTCTGAATCTACCGAGGCAGATGAGCAATACTTCTGATTAGGAAAGGCCATAGGGTTTGCCTCTGCATTCACAGGGACCTGGAACCATCAAAACTACCAGAGGCAAATAACCCTGTGATAAGTCCAGTGGGTGCTGGGTGAACAAAAATAAAATGCTCCTTCATAATTAAGAGGTTGTAATTCAAAACCTAGCAGGATAAACAAGTTCAGAAAAGCTTAAATCTAAATCTCAAAGGAAATCAATTACAACTGACCTTGAAAATTATATCCAGTGTACATCACTGCATGAGATGCCTGATTATACAAGGTCACTTGTCTTTCTAGATGTGACTTTACAAGGTACGTGCTGTTTTTTCCTGTTTTGTTTTTTATCAGTGGTTTCCCCCTTTCTCTGATGCAAACTACCCACATTTATTTTTTCTGTTCATTTATTTGTACAGTGGAAATTTTTTTATTCAGAATGGGACTCCAGCAAAGCTATAAAATCAGAGAAAAACAGGGAATTAAATTTGATTGAGATGTGATTTTTATTTTTTTCTTTAGAGGCTTCTGTTTACTGGTGGGGTTTTTTTGTTTATTTTTTTTAATTAAGCTTCAAACATTTGAGAGTCATTTTAGAATCAAGATACATCTGTTACATTCAGCCCTCTCTCCTGCTTAATTAGACTAAGTTCCCAATTCACATCTCTGAAACACGCTGTGACCCTTACAGCAAGACCACTGAAAATGAGACTTGAGATTTCTCAAATTCCTCAAGTAAAAGGTAGGCAGAAATAAACGTATTTTCAGGGTTTTTTCCAGCTAGCATAAAAAAGTAGTACAATCCAATTTCCAGCTGCTGAGGTTTCTAGCTGAAGAGCTGGCATTGCTCTAGAGGTAACAGCTCCACCTACAGCCTGTCTGGAGGAAATCTCCCCATCACCCACAAATGAGCACTCGGGGGGGTAGTGCCGTGACATAACAATATCTTACAATTTTCACCATTGTTTCCTCAAATGAAGCAACAACATACAGAAAATGAAGAAAACACGTGTGCTTGTATTAAAGCAACTCCCTGCTTTCACAAGGATTAAAAATTAAATTCTCTGTCATCTTGCCCTGTGCTTTTGACTTTTCTTGGATTAAAACTGGAGCTTGGGAAAATTAGGGGCCAATCTGTTCTGTTTTCAAAGCAAGGAGTTCAGAGAAGGTTTGGGATTTTTCTAGCAGCACTCTGGATGTTTCTTTTGTTAGCCAGGCTCTGTTAGGCTGCCAAAATAACAATGCAATCATCTATTTTAGGTAAAAGATCGAACTTTTAATAAGGAAGAAAAGTTGTTTCGAAGTTTAGAGAAGACTGTGAAATTGTGTGTGAAGAATATTTCACTTTCCTCACAACATCTACAGGTAGGTAAAGGCCTTTTTGAAAACGGCGCCACAAACCATGTCCATAACTTGTTTAACACACAGTTCTGCCACTGATTAGGCAACACCAAATTATTTATAAGCAGGCTTCTCTACATCACAATATTGAATAAATGAACTGTGCTGCTGCATTACTGAGCCCGTGGCAAAGAAGTTTTAAAGTGCACACTTCTGCATTTTTCCCTTACACAAGCGGGCTCTATGGAGACCCATGGGTGCCGTGCAGAAAGGAAGGTGCTCTCTGGTGGCACGGTTACTACTTTCAATCACTGTGGGAAGCCATCACAGGGGTCATGCACATCTGCTGCAGTGGAGCATCAGCTGCTTCTCATTAAAAATGGAAGAACTGAGTTGCAGCCACACATTAAAATGTCCTAAAATATATATTGGGATGTGAGGACTCCCTTCCATCATCCTGTTGCTAGGTTGTGTTGAGTGTTAGCATTAGATGTACAGAGTGCTCAAGTGTTGTAAATGTCTTTGCTTTAATCCTCCCCTCAGATGATGTGGGTTGGCTTGTAATTTACCAGCTTTTCCCTCATATGGACAATTTGCCAACTTTGTAGATGGTACGAGGCCCCTCAAAGCATAAGTGTGCCCAGAAAGGACACAAAATTTGTCTGAGAGTTAGGTAAGATCAGTGGCCAGCTGGCCAGAGCTTATCACAAACACACCTTGTTTGGTTCAGCTAACACTGAAGGCCAGTGAGCTCAGCCAACAAGGGCTGTTGCCTGGAATGGTGTTGACAGTTCTTTATCCAAATGGATGCACACTTCATTAAGATTAAAATTAAGAGCAAGTGAAATACACCACTGTAGTCCTACTTAGTCCTCCAAAGAGTCCTGTGAGGGTGCATGGGTCTGGAGCTGGCTTCTTGCTGAAGAGTCGCTAACTTCCAATGGGACATTCATTAGGTTGGGGCATAATTTTTTCACTTGAACATTAACAACTTAATTCTTAAATAGTTTACATTGAAAATAGACAAAGCATAGGAAAATATTATCACAGTAAACAATCCCATAATGGCTAGAAACTGCACATGTCAGAGATGGAAAATATTTCTGATTCCATCAGTATTATTGCAGTATCTGCATGAGTGAATGCAGTATATTAACACAGATTGTAATGTAGTTTAATCTTCCTACCGTCTTCTCATTTAGGATTCCATACATCTGGCTGCACAGAATATAACTGGGCTTCAGGAAATCTTGCAAGACAAAGATGAAGTCAACGACTGTTTGAAAAAACAGAACACTGCAAATCTCTGCGAGGACCTTGTAAGTTTATGCGACGTTATTGTTACACAGCTACCTGTATGTGTGAGAAAACGTGTATGACGTGAGGAAGACTCAGGACAGAAAAGAGCAAAAACCCTTAGAAATCCATTGGGAAAGATGACTGGGTTTTATGGTTGAGTTTCTGTAAGAAATAAAATTCAGTGTAAGTGCACCGTGTTTTCCCTAGAAGAGCTAAAGAAAACTTCTCAAGCTAAACTCCTGGGTTTAAACTAAAATCTTTGTGCTAAACTTGCACGTTTCACCCAAGCTTCAAACAAAAGCAGCGTATCTTTGCTTTTCTACTTTTGCTACAGACACTTACAGTTTTAGAGTGACGTTTGTGATCTTTGTTGTGCTCATGAATTATTAGCTCCTGGAATCAGAGATCTGTGAAAATATCAGCTTTATTACCTTTTCAAGTAAGTTACTGTCCTTCATATAGGGAAGCCATGAAAAATCTGGATAGAGCCCATAGGAATTAAAAGCAGTTAAAAAAAATATAATAGCTTTTTAAACTAGTCTTTTGCTTTCAGGGTCCAAATGAACTCTAATGCCTGGCTCTGCTAAGAGAGATGAAAATGTCTCTTCAAAATGGGGCAGGCTGCTTCTTCAAACAGCTGCTTAAACTGGAAAAATTCAGAGGTGGAGGTTTTCTTATATTTACCTAGGTTTGTGCAGACTAAAATGTATCCATTCAATCCTTTCCAAACACTGAAAACAGTCTGCCAAGAAACAGAAGGGTCTTTGACAGACCACATCCTCCTAGATAATGATAGGGAAGTAAGATGTCGTATCTCCTTTCCTTTGAAGTTCCTGCATTTAAAAAGAATCTCAAAAATTAATCTCAGTAATCAGAAAGAAGTTTTCAATGCCTTTACAATGAATGAATGCATAAAGTGCAAAAGAGTTCCCCTCTATCATTGCAGTGGTGAGCGTGTTCAGTATGGAAGATGCCCCCATATTCAGAAACATCAAAGAAACAGAAGCAATTCTACAACAGATGAAACGGAAAACTTTTTTTCTTTTTCCAGAAAAATATTTGTAACTTCTATTGGCTCATGACCCCGCTATTCTGAAGGTCTATGTAATTTTAAAAAACTCCCATCTTAATCCTGTTATTAACCATGTTAATTTCTACTTATTACCTATTTATTTCTGTGCCTTCTACTTATTATCTATTTATTTCTGTGTGTTGGATTTACAAGATTACAATGATTCTCTATCTTAGGTATATTTTCTTTTAAAAAACCCTTTTTGTCCTGACATTGCGCAATGAGTAGCTTTCTCACTGAACAACCCATAGTGTTCTTCACATGTTTTCCTGAAAGAGTATTATCAATGGAGATCTCAGCAATGGGCTCAGGTTAATTTATTTTTTTTTCCTTTGTGCATTTGTCAATAATTAATACCTTCCCTTTTAGGGAAATTTTTAGGGCAGAAATCCACAATAGCCTCCTCTCTTCCAGAAATCATGTCCAGCAGTTTAGAAAAATCGTTTTCTTAATGCATCAAACATTGGTTCACTAAACACAGCCCAGTTTTCAGGTGGAAATAAAGTAGGAACTATCTAGCCAATGCACATCATCTTGGCCTTGGGAGGACAATTCTGGTGCAGATGTGCTACAGAGGGTAGAGGGACAGCTGCTCTTTTATTCTCATATTCAACCCAACAACTTAATTCACATAGAATGTCCAAGAGCTTTAATATGATGACGAGTTTCATTCACTAGAAGCCTGTGCTGTATTTGAACAAGTGACTTACAAAAAAAAAATTATTTCATGCAATATTAATCCCTTGAGACAATTAAAGACTAATGGAAGTCTGAGAAAGACTTTGTTTTTTTACCAGGTGTCTAATTTTGTTGATTACTAGAGATAAAACCAACAAGCATAACATAATTTAATCAAATCAAGTGATTGTTTGTGTTTGCTTAAACAGGAATTGAGTTACAGCTGTTTCCAGAAAAAAAAAGAAAGCTTCGCTAGCATTCCAGACTGTAAGGCTGCCATTTCACAAGACCTCATTGCCTCTAGACTGTATACTGGCATAGGCCTTCCAATTGTGGAAATCCCAGTTTTATTGGACCACTTCACTGCTCCTTGCCCTGTTTTTCCTCAGTGGTAACACACCAAGGGCAGTACTGCAGGCTGCACGCTCGAAGGGACCATTAGCATTACCAGACACTTTAAGCTGCAAAACCATTACCTCTCCTTTGCAATGTTATGAAGGAGATTCTAACTCGTGCCTGACTCTGACTCTGCCTCTAACAGCAATGATTTGTGAAGAGTAATTAACAGATTGCTTGATTGGCTGCCATCAGACTTAACTTGTACTGGGTCTGAAGAACTGTTTGAATAAAGTAATAAGTAGGTCTGTTTTATACCTTTCCAGATGGCTCAGCTGGACAAGCTTGTTTTGACTCCTCTCTTGGCACTACAAGCCTTGTTTTCAGGCCCACAGAAGCTCATCCAGAAGCGCTATGACAAGTTGTTGGACTACAACAGCTACCTTCAGAGGTCAACAGGAGAAGAGCTGGACCTGGCAAAGAAAGACTATGAGGCTCTAAATGCACAGTTAGTGGAAGAACTTCAGGTATTCAACAGAGCAGCCAAAAAGATTGTGTTGAACTGCCTGCACTGCTTCATCACCCTCCTTAGGAATATTATGTCTGCAGCACTTCAATCAAATTCTGTTGTGGTGGTGCCTGTTCCAGTAAGTACATTAGAAACAACTGTAGCTGTGCCTGCCTTTGTCTTTTTTTCTTTCTGTATTATGATTTGGCTAGAGTTATGTACACAGGACATATACATACAACCTACACTGATTTTGTTTGTTCTGCTGAGCACAGTCAGGTTTGGTTTGGTTTGGTTTTTTCCTTGCAAGCTCTGCACAGGTTAAGTTCTGACCTTAAGTTTTGTCAGGCCTGGACTTTTCATAAAGGATAATCCTTACGCAGCTGTTCCAACCGTTACAGTGATAGTAATGGCAAGAACATTACAGCAAGGCAAAAAGGAGGCAGGTGCTACCATTTTAGTCTTTCTTTCTTAGTGTCTATGCTGAGTAGCCCAGAAAACACGGGAAGAGAAATTCTAAGAAAGTACATGAACACTCCTGTTACTGCTAGACCTGCAGAGTCACAGATGACTGCAAAAGGGAAGCCAGTTAGGAGATCTGATTAAATAGTTTCTATGAAAAGCAAGTTGCTTTTAAAGCCAAATACACTGTAGAAGTTCCTGTAGACATCTCTAGGCAGTAAGAAATAGCTTTGTCAAGCCAAAAGTACCAAGGGTGCCTATCTGAATTACAGAAGGGTTTAGTTCCTTTAGCCCGCTCTTTCTGAGCGCTATGATCACTACCTGAAGATTGAAGTTGAGAAATTATTCTTAATTTGTCTGAAAATCATACAGTGTTTCAGTTTTGTTGTACTTTTGCCTAGAGGACTTCAACCCCCTGAGAAACACAGTTGCAAGAATGCCTTCTACACTTCCACTGACCTGAACTGGAGCAAGACCGTATACAGGAAACATGTTGTATTCAGGCAATTCTGTATTCCTTTCCATCAAGGCTTGAACACAGCACTGTATAGTCAGGGGCAGATGAAAAATTAAGAAAGCAAGGTCAGGATCAAAACATAAAGCTGTGCTGTTTAATGGGAAAATGAAGGCTTTTTCTGCATGAAGAAACTGCATGCCTGTAATTTGACCATTTCACGTTTTGAAAGCTGTTGTAGCTAACATTGTTTCTTGTGAGGCTCTGCCTACAAAATTACTTTCTTTTGCTTTTTTCTGTTTAAATCAGCAACTACATTTGGGGTTAGGCATAGACCAAAAGCACTTATCCAGTGCCACAGACAGCTTCAGTTTACCAAACGACTTTTGACCTGGTGGCAGCACCCAGCTGCACAAACACACAGCTATAGGGTAAACTACTCCATGCTTTACAGCACATTGGCCACTCTGATAGCTGCCAAGATGCACATTTGCATCTGAAAGCAGGTGGCTCAGTAGCATAAGTGCAAGGCTGTTCATTTTTATCACTCTTTAGAATATTTTTAAATGATTTAACCTAAATTAGTATGTCTCTTAAATCTAATATCAGTCATTAGAAACCTTCTTTAAGCAAGGACCTTTCTTTTCTTTCCATCTGGTACCTAGCACACTACGGGCTCTGTAGAAAACAGTAACTTGTCAGATTTTCTGACTCTTCGAGTTCAGCCCATTAAACCAAATCTGCTCTCTCAAATCTCCTTACCATTTTGTTCGAGATCTAACCCACCTTTGTGTTTGCAGCTGTCTTCCTCAAGCATCTGTGAAGTGCAGAATCAGTTGATGGAGGAGGTTCACAAGCTGAATTTTGTAAAAGAAAACAGCAGTGCAACCTTTATTGAGAGAAAATTGAGCCTGGAAAAAAAGAAATCTGTCCCCTCTCCGGTGAGTGCTATACATCCAGATTGCGTATGAAGTACCCTGTTTTTATTGCTTTTGACACAAATCCAGTTTTATGCTACCTAGAGGTTTGGGCTTGATCTTTGCACTGGGACTCTTGAATCAGGTTGTTGGAATGAAGCTGTGCCATTGACCAGTAACTTCTGAAGATGTTTCATTCTATTTTCATGTTATCTTGAAAATCCACTTGAAATTATCTCCGATTACCCTTAGGTCTTTAAGCACATACTAAGTCTAAGGTTGTATTTGTAAAATTTGATTACTTCTTTTGTTAAATACTCTTACAGTCCTCATCCTCGGGTGTGGTTATGTGTACTGGTGTTTACACACATATGCACACACATACACCCTCATAGCAGAAGATTCAGAAAATCCACCAGGAAATCTGAGTCTTCCTGGTCCTCAGTCTTATCAGACATCTCCAGAGCTTTTAGGAGTCTAGTCTACAGTAAAATAAAAGATCAAGCACGGATTTACAGGAGAAGCTGAGGAAGCTGTAAGATGCCTTTTAGCATCAGTAAGGCACAGGTACTCTGCTTCTCTGGTATAAGATCACTTTGATGTGCAGCACCTCCCTCCCTACCCTGTAACCAAAATCTGAGTGAATATGCTTCCAGCAGTTAATAGCACCTTGCCCTTATTTAGCAAAGTAATTTCACACAAAAAGAAGACTGTTTGGGTACCACTGATTTTTTTTGCCTAATGCCATATTGTGTAAGTTGTTATGTGACCTTAGCATACCTCAGCAGATTTTTGGATTATGCTTTTTTAAAAGATACTACATTTTGTGATATTACAAAGAGCATTGCTATGGAAAAACAATTAAGCAAGTGACAGTTCACATACAGAACACTGGCTCTTTGAGAGCAGAAGACAGACGAAGAGCTGTTTAATTAGTGAAATTTCTACATTTCTTTAAAATCTGCCCTTTATTGCTCACCTATTAATGCAGCAGTTGGACAGGTCCTTGCTGCATCCTCAAAGGTTTGGTTACATACAGCTGCGTAACTCCTTGATCTGTGTGTAAAAATGTGAAGTCAGTTGCCACATGCAGGATACACTGTATTTTATGCATCCATGTTGCTCTAGAAATGGCCTGATAATTATTCACAGTGGATAATTTTTTTGCTTTTCAGCTCGAATCCCCACGTCAAACAGAAGGTCACAGGTCCAAGCTGTTGTCTACGTACAGCACAGACTTGCTATACCAAGCTAAGCGCAAGTGCAATGCCACACAGGAATTTGATATTGATTTACATGAAGGAGAACTGGTGGCTGTTGTGGAGCAAAAGGACCCCTTTGGAAGTACAAGCAGGTGGCTTGTTGACACAGGGAGTAAGTACTCTGCACAAACATCCCAATAACAGCTTCCCCTTGTGTGACAGCTTAACTGAGCTGGCAGCCAAACAAG
>NW_010303426.1:0-1622 GCF_000700745.2 Antrostomus carolinensis
GTCCATCCATCAAACCCACATGTTTCCAGTTGAGAGATAACGATGTCAAACACCTGGATGGGAGCAAACAGCCTGATTGTGTCTCACGGGGCATTTTCAGGAATTCTCTGTGCAGGACTTTGGAGGATCAGAACCGCTGACAAAATAGATTTTGCTTATTTCTGCTTCCTTTGAATCTGTGAAATGGAAAGATCATCCCATCACATTGTGCTTTTTTTGTGCTTGCTCTGTACCTGGATGCAACAAAAAGTTAAATCTTCTTGTGGTATCTGCTTAATGCTGTCAAGAGACACATCCAGCATCAGCATCATTCCCAACACGTTTGTTCCACACTGAGGTGCCTGAAAATGAGTTTTCTCCATTGGTTTTTTAGGCTTTTGAAACCCCTCCACTTCCCTGCTCCCAAATGCCAAAAACACAAGGGTGGTTATTACTTAACAAAACTCTGTCCTCACATTTTATTCAGCCTTAAGGTTTAAAATGCCCCAGAGAGTCCTTTTTAATACCCATGTTTGTCGTTGATGTTGCAAATGCTGAGTTATTGGATCTTTCTCTTTCTCCTTCTTGCAATGATGGCAACTAACTCTTCTCCTTTGCATTTTGTAGCTGCTCTTCTATTACAACTCCTTTTTTTAAGGGACCCCAATGACCCCAACCTCCTCCAGATGTGTGTGCAAAGTGCCAGTGAAAGGAGGAGAGCTCTGGCTGCATCCCCACTGGGCCCCAAGATGAAGGAAGACCACCTGAGGAGAAGATGGCACCATGCTCAGCTGGCAGTAGGAGCTGAGGAGGACACCCAGACATCTACAACCACTCTTCCATCTGGGTAGACAAATTTAGCAGCTGAGCAGGTCCTGGGGGCTGGGCTGCCTCCATTCTGCACTCCATGGTTTGCCATGGCCATGCTGGCAGCAGCTTCTGCCATGGCCATACCAGGGCCACCATGCAGCCAACCCACCACCACTGCCCAACCTGCAGCTGCCAGCAACGGGGTGGGACCCCAGCGGGGCTGGACGAGAAACAGAGGAGATCTTGGGTAGCAAGTCAGTGTTGTAGAGGTAGAAATACATTAGTATAGGAAGTAGGAATAATAAATTGTTGGTTGTTCTCAAAAATAAACCTTTTCCAGTTGCCTTCTCCTGTCTCTACAGTCTCACAGTTGCTGTCTCCACATACGGGATGGGAGGTGCCTTTGGGGACATGAAGGGTTTGGCTCCAGCCCCCAAAACCAAAGGCCCCAGGCACTAGCACTGTGCTCAGCAAAAGGCCAACCTGGGGCAAATCCAGGAGCTGCACCAGCACCCAGGGCTGCTCAAACCCAACCAATCCCTCACAGCCCTTGGGGAGTCCATGGCCCTTCCTCTCCCAGCTCAGAGCAGGGGCCAGGGGCAGCCACGCTGCAAGGAGCAGACTTGGGCTCCTCCTGCCCATCCTACAGCACATCTGGGGGTAACTACAGCACTGCAGCTGACAAAGCCCTAAATCTTCCTACAAGAGTCACAACTTGGACTTACTGGAGGAGGAACCTCTCCCATCAGCGTTTCCTAATGTCTGTAAGAGAGTCCCACTGTGATATCTACCTGGTTGGCCTTTCTCCTGGTTCTCACCCATAAACACTCTTT
>NW_010303426.1:1667-5256 GCF_000700745.2 Antrostomus carolinensis
CATCAAGCTCTAGACAGTCAAAAGAGTCCCAGCGGCTGGTGCTGGAAGGGGCCTCTCCAATGACCCCAGTCACACAAACCTGCTCATTTCCACGTGTCCAAGGACAGAACGCTTCATTAGACATGAACCCCTGATCCAAGAGCGACTCCTCAGAGCGAGCACACAAGCTGGGAAGGAAGCTCCTTGGGCCTACTCTCCCAGTGAACCTTCTCAAGGCAAGAGACGGTCTGGCCACAGAATTACCTGGACTGGAAAAGCCCTTCAAGATCATCGAGTCCAACCATGAACCCAACACTGACAAGTCCCCTATGACTAACCCATGTCCCTCAGCACTGTGTCTACACCACTCTTCAATCCCTCCAGGGATGGGGACTCCACCACTGCCCTGGCCAACCCCTTCCAATGCCTTCCAACCCTTGCAGCAAAGAAATTCTTCTTCACATCCCATCTCAACTGCCCTGGCCACAACTTGAGGCCATTTTCGTTTTGTCCTATCAATTTATATCAAATTTAACCCCCTATCCTTCATTTAATTTTTTTTTCCATGTTTAAAAATATCACACTTGGATCCTAACGAGGTAACTTTCCTTCTCCCATTAAGCAAAAAAGGCTTTTAAGAAGAAATGGGCAAAGAATAAGCTGTTACACTAAACCAGAACCAACAATTTTTCAGGCCATTGGCATTTTGGAGGAGCAGAGGGTGTCAAGGATGCCCGGGTACAGTCTCACAGGCAGGCAGATGTCAGGATATTTAACCTTTTGGAGTTATAAGCTGCTGCCAAAAGTAGAGAGCCTATAGTTTATACCAGTTATCAATAAAAGTTGTTGGCAAAATGGGATTATTTCTTTGATGCAGTTTGATGCAGTCCTTACTTTCTGTTTGTTAGCAGAAAAATCAAACCAAAATGATCCACACAGAGTCCTGTTTTTTTGGCAACGCTTTTTGTAACAAGTTAGAGAGCTCCTTTGTTTATAGAAAGTGGAATCACAGAATCATAGAATGGTTTGGATTGGAAGGGACCTTAAAGATCATCCAGTTCCAACCCTCCTGCCAGCAGCAGGGACCCCTTCCACTAGACCAGGTTGCTCAAAGCCTCATCCAGCCTGGCCTTGAACACTTCCACGGAGGAGCAGCCACCACTTCCTTGGGCAACCTGTTCCAGTGTCTGACCACCCTCACAGTAAAGAACTTCTTCCTAATATCTCATCTAAACCTCCCCTCTTTCAGCTTAAAGCCATTTCCCCTTGTTCTGTCACTAACTGCCCTTATGAAAAGTCCTTCCCCAGCTTTCTTGTAGCCCCTTCAGGTACTGGGAGGCCGCTATAAGATCTCCCCGGAATTCAGCACCTTTCTGAATTAAACCCAAGAAAATAGGAAATGTACTGGGCTCCTTAAGCTCTCCTGGCACATCCTGCTTTTTTGTCCTGTTTCTTTCTTTATTGAGCTCAGCCTCACCCATAACATCCCAAACCCTTCTTCCACCCAGAGGGTTGCCAAGTGGTCTTTGTTTTGCTTGGTGGTTTGGAGATGGCTATCATTTCTTCGAGAAATCTGTTTCTTTATAACTACCCTAAATCATAGTGTGGTGACACTCACCAGTTTCAGCCAACAAAAATTCTGCCCACTCCAAATCAACAGCAGCAAGTTTTAGTCTAAGACACCACCCTAAGTGACAGGAAACCTGGACTGGAAAACCTGTGTCCTACTCACCAAGTGACTGAAGAACTCTGGAAAAGGCACTTTGCCTGTGCACACCTCTGCCCCTCCAAAAACTCTTCGTAGCTTGTGCTGAGACAGGCAGGTTTTCTCACTATATATTCGTACAAAGTCACTGTCAGAAATAATGTCTAACAGTCCTTCAAGCAGACAGACATCAGCCTCTGATCATTACCCTCGTTATTTTTACCACAGTGGGATCAAGATGACCCAACCATACTTGCCGTTTTAAGTTCATCCCTGAAAGTTTCTTGTCACTTACTTGATAGGAAATTATAGTACTAAAACTTTTCTATAAACATCAGATTGGCTGGGTCAGTTTCTGCTCCAACAAGCGAAAAATGTAGCGTCAAGAGAAACACCTACTTCACTGCAGAGCTCTTTGCAGTGTTCATGGAACAATGAACAGGTTTGGAAGCACAACCTCAACTTGACTGGACTACTGGGGTTTTTTTACACATTTGTTGGTCTATTCAACCAAAGGAACAATGAGCAGGTTTGGAAGCACAACCTCAACTTGAGAACTGGACTACTGCGGGTTTTTTACACATTTGTTGGTCTATTCAACCAAGGAATGAGTGAGAAGACAAGAGGAAATGGCCTCAAGTTGCACCAAGGGCAGTTGAGATGGGATGTGAGGAAGAATTTCTTTGCTGCAAGGGTTGTCAGGCATTGGAAGGGGTTGTCCAGGGCAGTGGTGGAGTCCCCATCCCTGGAGGGATTGAAGAGTCGTGTAGACACAGTGCTGAGGGACATGGGTTAGTCATAGGGGACTTGTCAGTGTTGGGTTCATGGTTGGACTCGATGATCTTAAAGGTCTTTTCCAATCGAGGCGACTCTGTGGTTCTGTGACCAGCAACCAAATAAAAACTCTCTACAAAACATCTTCACATGTATCCCAAGGTGATCAAAGTCCAAGGAGATGCACTCAGAGCATCAGTCAGGCAAAATCAAGAGCCAAGGACACCCTCCTCAGTCAATAAATAAATGAGATCTGAAACTGGAAAATGGCTAATGTATTTATTCACACTCCCCCCTGCCCCAGACAACCTTCAATGTGACTCCAATCTACCCGCTTTAACCCGCTTCCTTCCACTGCTCAGCTTGGCCTCTCCTGCTCTACATGACTAGTGTCTGAAATCCACACACATTTATGCCTTGCAGTGACTTTATTTTCATCTTGGTTGTAGCTAAGCCCCAAAAAGCCACTTGTGTCTGGCTTCTATTTAAACTAAGATACAACAGACCTAATTAAGTCTGCTAGTTGGGATATCAGAAGCAACTTCACCACAGGAACACAGAATTCTCCTTCCAAACTTGGTTTCCATGGGAAAAGGCATGGGCACCCCATTACAATGTGCGGAGCAGATGTCCTCTGAGGCACAAAGATTTTAACAACAGTCACCTAGATTGCACTGAAGGACAAAGTGTTATGACTAGAATTAAGTTGGGCACTATAAGCCAACCAAAGCCAGCCTGGAAGTCACTCTGGTGGAACACAGCTCATGGGTCTCAGTCATTTTGAGAATTACTTTGTCACCAATAAAAAAATATCTCCCCCAACAATCTTTGGTCATCAGAGGATATTAATAGATGTTGATATTCTCATAACAGATGACCTCCTTTGAGTACTCAACTAACCACTGAAAAACATTACTCAGGCAAACCGAGGCAGCAGAGGCACCGGGCTAACGGGCCTGGCCCACAGCACAGGGCAGCCCACATGGAACCCGTGAATAAGGAACCCACGTTTGCTGTGTGGGTTGTGATTCTGGTAGGAAAGTCAAGATATTTAGTGTTTCACCGTTTTTTTTTCTGTTTGTGACAATCTGCAAGTAATTCAAGTGTTTTCACAGAATCCCAGAATTGCCT
>NW_010303427.1:0-14199 GCF_000700745.2 Antrostomus carolinensis
GGTAGGTCCGTGCAGTGACAGCACCGAGCTCGGGTGGGGGGAAAATGGCTTCAGGTGAGATACCGGAGCCTGTGGAGGAGGCGCCCCGGAGGGTCGCAGCGGTTAACGTGGCTGTCCCGAGGGTCACGACAGAGCCCCTGAGGGCTCATTCTTCCCGCTCGTCTCTTTTCGGGTCGGTTCTGTGCAGGTCTGTCAGCCGCAGGTGCCGTGCCCACCCCTCACACCTGCCTTCCCGCTACCGGGCCCGGTCACACCGGTGAGATGCGAGTCCGGCTCATGGAGAGGTGTTGGGGTGACCTCGAAGGCAGCCGTGAGCCCCGGTCTCCCAGCAGGTCTGTGGAGGGAGGAAGGGGGCGATGGGCAGCAGCTGGAGCCCAGTGTGGGTCTGTCAGAGTGCTGTCGGCTCAGGGGACGCTGCGGCCGCAGACAAAGGCAGCTGCCAGCTCCGCTCTTCAGCGACGTGGCCTTTGTTAAAAACCAGCAGTGTATCTTCTATTAAAAAAAAAAATCTGTTTTTATTCCATAACTGGTTATGCCAGCGTTTAACTGGAAGGTGATTCAGGTTAGATCCAAGTAACGACTCCGGTGAGATGGGTTTTGTGTTGCTGTTCTGTCCTTGTCACCTAAACACACGGTGAAGAGGCAGAGCGTGGCTCTGACAGCAGCCAGCACGCTGGACAGGCTGCACGGTGCAGAGCAGTTGTGCTCCTGGACTGTCACAGAAATGAGATGGTTCTGCGCAAGCACAGTGCTTGTCTGGTTATTGCATGAAAAACTGCATGAAAAACTGTTTATTTGTTTGTTTGTTTTGAAACAGAATTTGGGCCTCGTATTAACTTCAGCAAAAAGGATCTGCCTCTTGCGTTGCCAGTTGTTGGGCTCCTTGGAAATGGCAGCTTGTGTGGTCACTGATACATATGGGGTTTCTTTCCTCCCTTTCCTGCTCTTCCCACACCTTCCTCCCTCCCCATTTTCCCAAGGACAAGTAACATTCTGTTAGTTAACACTTATCTTTGCAGGGAAGCTAGTGACTACTTTCAGTATTTCACCACTTCCTGAGTCTGCTTCTTTATAATGTTTCCTTTGCTTCAGGAAGCCATTGTATGTACCCCATGCGTGAGCTGCTCCTTCTGTATGGCTTTTGTGCATAAACATAATAGCCAGGGATCAATGAGTGGTTTCTCACTCAGTTTCTGAAGAAATTGAGGGGAAATAATTACATATTTAGTATCAAAATCAGCATGCCTGTGGCTGGAGTCGAGATCTTTAACAGCAGCAGTAAGAGCTTTCAGTAGTAATTTGCAGTTGCAGGCAACCACGCGTGTTTCATTTTAAACACTGCTCCTTGTGGGACCAGTAAGTTCTGAAAACTCACAGACTAATAAGTTTCTGTGTTTCAAAAACTTGTATGAGCTGGGGAGTTTGGAGGTTTTTTGGCTTTGGTATTTTTTGTGGGGTTTTTTTTATGTTGTTGTTTCAAAATATTTTGTTTTTAGTTTGTGTGAAAATGAAAGAGCATTTTGTGGGTTGTTGGATACAGTTTGTTTGACAGTAAAATACTCTATTTTCAGTACTTTTTTTTTTTTTTTAATGTAGTCCTTAGCTGTTTCGGGAAGTTTCTTGGTGAACTCCTCTCTGGTGTAGTAGAGATGGACTGAAACAGATGTGGTTGATCTTGTTGCTTTGTCTGTGAAATCTCCCTGAAGGTTATACTGGGGGGGGTGTGAAATGGAGGATCGTAGTACATAGCATGGTTTTTTTTTCCCTAGGAAGTATTTCAGCTGACTCTTACTCGCAGTGCATTTAAGAGGGATGGACCAAGCAGCATTAAAATCCTGAAAGAGTCAGATACTGGTTTTGTTTACTTTTTTTTCCCTGATAGGATTTTCCTAGTGTGTGTTGAGGCCCACAAAGTCAAGATCTGAACTTCTGGTGTTAAAAACGTGCAAGTGAGATCAGTTTGGCTTCTTTCCTCCCAACAAATGTATTCCACATATATTCTAAGGCATCAGGGAAGATCATCTTCCCTTTTGCACGGCCTTAGTATGTATCCTTCCATTCAAGATTTTTAACTTTGGCAGGTATGTTCAATAGCTGCGAGACTCTGCAGTGCTGCATTGGGATTTAACCACCAGCATATAGATCCTGAGATTCATTTCCACCAAGAGGAACTGTAGATTTGTGTGCCTGTTCAAATTCTGTTCTCTGTAATTCCCAGTCCTCTTTTGCTACTGGATGCTAATAATATTCAGTCTTCTGGTCAGGTGAAGTAAATTTACTTTGTAATCAACTTACTTCATGCAAAGCCTTGCATACGTTTAAATGGTGCTATTTCTTCTGTTTCAGCAAAGCCCAAACTGCCATAAAATTAAATGTAATAATTTATCTTTTTCTTACACATACAGGCAGCTGAAGAAGTTAGATGAAGACAGTTTAACCAAACAACCTGAAGAAGTATTTGATGTATTGGAGAAGCTCGGGGAAGGGTATGTGTTCTGTGCAAATATGCCCAATGTACTTTTCTCTCCAAACAAATTTCTGTAATGAATACGTGTTCAGTGGTCTCTGATTTTTCACTTTTGTCATTATTCTGTTACTGCAAAGTTATGCACTAGCACAGTGACTGTGTGTGGTTAGTAACACAATAATTTGTTTCCCAAGAGTAAGATATCTTAAGCCAAACAGTAGCTTATGGCTCAGCAGGAGGGAGTTAAAACATTATTGAAAAGTGCCAATCTGGAGTTGATAGGGCTCTGTGGGAACTCGAGAGGTTTTATAGTTCATCCCTCATACCTCTTGCGGAAGATCCACGTGGTGGAAATGAACTTCTGTTGCATTGTGCCACTTGGTAAGGGAGAGCAGCATGGGAACACTCAGTGGGTGACATGTTTGCCTTCTTAAGCAGCTCATTTGAAAAAAACTGAGTTGTAAATCTGCTTTGCTGCTGTACGTAAAGAAGCTGGAAATAAGATGGATATTATCTGACAGGAGCAAGCAAACCTCTCTGACCAGAGCTGCAGTTCTTACTGATGCTCAGCTGGTACTGTATGCTAGAAAAAGAGAGAATTGTATGTGTTGGATTTGTGTAAAAGGCCCTTCCAAAGCTATGAGCAGTGCAAATAGGTTTGGCTCCTTTCTGACTGTCTCAGTGTGCTGTGATTTATTTGTATTATTTTAGTGTTTAGAAGCTAGTGGACTGATTATTTACGTTAAAATACAGAATATTTTTAGCAGGAGGATAGTAATTTCTCACCTGATGTCTGCACTTGCAAAAAGCAAAGCCATAGCATTTATATTTTTAAAATGTTACTGTATTCAGTGTTTGTTTACTATTTTGTTTCATAGTTCCTATGGCAGCGTGTTCAAAGCCATTCATAAAGAAACGGGTCAAGTTGTTGCAATTAAACAAGTTCCGGTGGAATCTGACCTGCAAGAGATTATAAAGGAAATATCCATAATGCAGCAATGTGACAGGTAAATGTATCCTGCAGAACCCATAATCAGTGTGCAAAGAACAGTGATGTCTGTGATCTGGCATTTAATCAAATAAAAGCCATGATATTGCCTTAAATGTTTTTTAAAAGGCTGGATTTGCACGATCAAGTTACCTCGTATCAGCTGAGTCATGTTAACTGACCACTTGAGTAGTGTTAATCCAAGCAAAGGTAAGACAATGAAAATTCAGCTTGCACCAAGTGAACGTTGAGCTAAACTGAATAACCTTGCACTTGCTGCCAGCAAAGAGCCAAGCGTGTGAGCAGTTCCTCTGGTTCTCCCCATGCGCCGTCACTTGTTGAACGGTGGTAACTTGATTGTGTGCTAGAACAGCAGTTCCCATGCCCAAAGTGGTAGTGACTTCTAAACAACTTCTGGTAGGGACATAGAAAACTGTTAGAAGAGGGATTTTTGTTTGTTTGCTTTTAAGGGGCACGTGGATGAGCGCCACTAATGCACGACTGCTCTTGCATGTGCATAATCTACCTGCTGTCATCTGCTTGAGTGGCAGAGTTGTCCTTCCTGGCTGTTTTCTGCCTGTGCAGGTTCTAGTGCAGTACAAGCTGTCTGCTGATCTGAGCATCCCCAGAATAACTTGCTGGCAGCTCTGCGGGCTGATGATTTGCTCTCTGGGTTGTCTTTGCATGTTTCTTATAAGAAAAGATGTTGTGATAACTTAGCTAATGAGGAGCTCGTGGGTACAGAAGACCTCCTCTCAAAGTGTGTCCTAGGCTGAGAGTTTGCAATGTACTAATTTCTTCTGGGTTTATGAATTTAGCCTTAAAAAGCACTACTTTGATGGACTTCAGCCATGGAAAACCTTTTAAAATAAATTACTTTAGCAATAGAAAACCATGGTCCTAGTCACTGCATTGCACTTTACTCTCACTGTCTTGAAATTAAGGTGACTGGTGGCAGACAACAAAGTGTAACTTTAAAATAAGCTGTGTGTGAAAAATATTACTGTGTAACCTGGGAAGTGTTACTAGATGTCTCTTTCTTAAAATAAATTTAAGTATTAACATTGTGAGGCGTAAAGTGAGACCTTACAGTCATGAACAGCAGAGGGAGTGCATCACTGGAGCTTCATGTTTTCTGTGCAAGCATTAGGGGACACTGTGCAGTGTGACTGACTTTGTTTTGCTAGGTTTACAGTTTCCCATGACAAAATATTCAGCAGGGAATAGATCAAGGGCACTTTTGTCCCTTAACTCTGTTTCCACAAAATCACAATCAGCCTTTCTGTTAGGTTTCTGCTTTACCTTTTCCAGAGGACAGGTGGTTCTTCTGCTCCGTGTACTTTACTAGGTTGTTTGCTTTTTGGGCAGCCAGATCACTGGCTGTGAGAGACAGTTTTAGATTGTTCTGGATTTCTAAAATACATCCTGGACTAAATCATAGAAAGAAGTAGGTGTGTGTGGTAGTGGGGGAACATTGCTTGTAATGAACACGATCACTATTTTCCAGCAAACCTGGGACCTTATTTAACGTTTGCATTTGGTTGCAAATGCTCTGCAGCAGCTTTACCAGGGACTGCCGTGGCCCGTTTCTTATTCCTTTGTCCTGCCTTCTCGGTTGCCACAGCACTGACCCTGTTGTAGTCCAGTTCAGGGAGCTAAACCAGATTGAAGGCTAATTGCTAATTGTTCCTTGTTTCTGTAGGACTTATTTTCAAACAGTTTAGCTCCCTGAACTGACCTACTGGCAGGTCAGGTGAGCACCGCTGTGGGGAAGAGGCTTGGCTGGACTGCAGTAGTCATGTGCAAGTTCAGACTGTTTAGAAATACATTTGATCAGGGTTTCAGCGACACTCAACTCTGAATTTCTAAAACATACTTAGGGACTCTGCAGAGAATTGTGCTTATTCAGTTATGCTGGTTACTGGTGTTTGACCCTTTGTTTTCTTCTCCTTTTTTCACATTTCATAGTCCTCATGTGGTGAAATATTACGGCAGCTATTTTAAGAACACAGACCTGTGGATAGTCATGGAATACTGCGGCGCTGGATCTGTGTCTGATATTATTCGATTGCGAAATAAAACTGTACGTCCTTTGAATGTATGAATGGGAAATATGGGTGTCCAGCAGCTCCAGGAAGCCGAGTAGTTTGAGCATAATTCTCACGGTGTTCAATGCCTCGCACAACCATTGTCCAGAACTTGAGATGCAGGTTCTTTGTTCCTCTAAAAATGAGAAGGCTGATTACATTGATCGAGTTTTGGTTATGTGGGTAATGTAACTGATGGAGCAGATTTGGGTTTGTTGGCTTTCCTGAAAACCCATCTGAATAACAGGCTCTGTCTTACTTTGGTTATTGCAGGGTAAGAATTACTTGTTGAGAAAGGGTATGTGAAGTATGGTGCATGGGTATATGTATGCTGGTTGTAATGTAGTTCTACTACATAATACTGTAAGTCGATAACTGATTTCCCATTAGTATGGTAACCTTTATGGAAGGCAATTAAATGGCAATTAGTGAATACTGGGAAAACATAGGCTGAAACCCAATGGTGTTATATATCAGTAACTGATGAGTAGGCAGTAACTCTTCTTCTCTTTAGCTCACAGAGGAGGAAATTGCTACAATAGTGCAATCAACATTGAAAGGACTAGAGTACCTGCATTTTATGAGGAAAATACACAGGGACATCAAAGCTGGAAATATTTTGCTAAATACAGAAGGACATGCCAAACTTGCAGATTTTGGAGTGGCAGGACAACTTACAGTAAGTAAACCCCAGATGGTTGTGTATGCTTTGGTTTATCTTTTTAACCTGCATACGAGAATGATATGCTTGTGGAGACTTTCAGAAATTGTTCTAAACTGGGTTTTAGCACTTTACATCAACGTAATGAGATGATAAATCAGCAACAGATTAGAGCAGAGCTTCCTCCGTGGGAGCTGCTGTGCCTAAATAATGGTTTGTAATACCATTTGCCGTTTCCTTCAGGATATTTATAACTTCTGTAGGCACATTTCAATTCCTCTTTGCAGCCCTCTGTATCCCAGTCTTGCTGAGTCTAATAATGTACATGCATGCAAGTGGAAGATAATTAGCATGATAATTCATTAATGAATGTTTATGGCTAATACAGTTGCCATTGTCTGAATCTTTATCCTGCTTTTCTCAGGACACCATGGCAAAGCGGAACACAGTTATAGGGACCCCGTTTTGGATGGCTCCAGAAGTGATTCAAGAAATTGGGTATAACTGTGTTGCAGACATCTGGTCTCTGGGAATCACTGCAATAGAAATGGCTGAAGGCAAACCACCCTATGCAGATATTCATCCTATGAGGGTAAAGGACTGTGGCCTTCTAAAATGTTGTGCTATATGGCAAGGTTTTGCTATTACAGCTGGGTGGAAAACATATCAACATGCCACCTTGCTTTTGATTCAGAGTAAATTTTTTGTTTTCTGACAGTTTTTTTGTAATTAAATGAAAAATGGGTCTTTGAGAAGGGAAGGAAAATCATAATTCTCTTCTGTTAAGACATAGCTGCATCTCCTTGTGCTGGGTGTGAAGAAACTTATTTTCAGCTGTATTATCCAAAGCAATTTTTATTTTTTTTTTTTAAATGCAAGCACAGACTTTTAAGATGTAAAAATGGCAGATTCATGCCATTTGGGGCATGTAGTGGCTTGGACAGAAGTGTAAGCACCTAGTGAGAAAAGGCTGATTTCTTGCTGCTTGATTCATCTGAGGGAATTTGTGTATAATATTGGCACAAATGATTCAGGAGTGCAAACTTTAAATGTATTGTTCTTTAGTACCACTGTATGTTTGTGTGTATTTATGTTGTGTTGTTGGAAAGCTTTAAACTTTGTTTGGAAACCTGGAATATTCTTCTGTTTTCAGGCAATTTTTATGATTCCTACCAATCCACCTCCAACGTTCCGGAAACCAGAGCTCTGGTCAGACAATTTCACAGACTTTGTAAAACAGTGTCTTGTTAAGAGCCCGGAGCAGCGTGCCACTGCAACACAACTTCTGCAGGTCTGCCTTTTCTTACAAGAACATAAGCTCTAGGGAAGGCTGGCTAGGGTAGGCAATGCTGCACGTCTGTTGAGATGTTGGTTTCATTTCGTGCTGCTCCTGTTCACTACAGATTTTACTTTTTAATATCTGATTCTAAACAAATCTTACACTCAACTTCAACTTTTCAGTTCTCTAAGAACCAGTCTAATGTCAACTCCCTGTCTTTGTCTTCTCTGGGTTTTTTTTTTGTTTGTTTGGCTTTTGGAGTTTAGTTTTGTTGTTTGTTTGGTTGGGTTTTTTTTACTTTCAAATTTTCACCAGCACTGCCAAGAAACTGCCTCTTAAAACACTAAAAAGGGGAGGCTAAATGAATTGCTAATGATTGCAAATGGTCTAGGCATGATGATGATCTGTGTAATTTGTTCTCAACAGCTAAGCTGCTAAGAAAAGAAATAAGGGGAGTTGTGGGAGGGGAATGAGCCCAAGTGATTTTGTTTGGAGGGTGGGAGGTCTCCCTCCTGTGCCAAGCAGAAGTAGTGGATTTTTATTGTAGTATTGTATTCGAGTTAAACCTTAATTTGAATTGGAAGTAGGCCATAGTAACAATGTTTTCCTGTTATATCTTGGTTCGGATGCAGTGCTTATTTGTTTTTAAAATACTTCTCAGCATCCATTTGTTAAAAGTGCCAAAGGAGTGTCAATTCTGCGAGACTTGATTAATGAGGCAATGGATATCAAGCTGAAACGTCAAGAGGCACAACAGCGTGAACTAGATCAAGAAGATGAAGAAAATTCAGTGAGTATTTAATAGCAACAGCATACAAAGTCCAAACTCTTGCTCCTTTCATAAGGCTTAGTTGCTTTGGTTTTTGTTTTGGCACTATTTTGTCCAATTGCCCGTGGATTTCATTTAGTTCTCGAGTTTTATACTTTGACTGCTTAACCTGATGCTTGGTCCTTGCTTAGTCTTTATATTTGAGTGGGACAGCCAGCATGTATGGCTTACTGTTTAGCTTAGAGTGTAGCTGGAGACCTGTGATTGAACAACTCTACAAGTAGTGTCTGCAAAACACTTGATACATTTGGATTTTATTATTTATGCAGTAAAGATGAATTTTTCATTGTAGATGCAGTTCTTAGACTGCTCTCCTAGTACACAATTATAATATCATCTGTGATGCACTATGATATAAATATGTTGTTTTACTGTTGTGCTTTAGAACCCCCTTTATAGAAACTTTCTACTACACAAGAGCAACCGACAGAAACCTGAGGTGAGGGCATGACAAGTGTCCAGGGGATTGCTGTGAATTGAAGTTTGGGCTCCTTATTTCAGTGGTTACAGCATGTGAATATGGAAAGCATGTTGAAAGCTGTTTTTTGAGCCTCTGCCTGCTTCAACCTGAATAAATGAAATGGGCAAGAAAAGGCATCGTATGCCAGAGTCCTTTTCAGAGGTTAGACTTGAATAGCATGGCCCACAGTATCTATGCTGAAGACATAGTTCATCTTGTTTTCCGGTTCAGGACCACCTGTTTCTTCAGTGTGGAAGTAACTTTGGTCATGTTGTCATGTTGTTGACTCTAATAGTATTGTCCCTACCCTCTCTCCTTAATTTCTGACTGATCTGGAGTCAGATTGCTGAGAGAAGGTGTCTGTGTAGTGGAGTTGACTGGTCTCCGTCACTATGTGTTTCCCTGAAGCTTCTCTACTCTGTGTCTGCCAGCAGAAAAGTGTTCCTGAGCACTTCCCAAGTGCTGTGGAAATTTCTGCTGTAGTCCTTTGTTAAATGATGTGTAGCTAGCAAATCGATTACTTCCTCTCACCCACTCATCTCCACATAAAATTACTTTTCCTCCATTAACATCTCATGTAGTTTTATCCTCCTCTTGCTATTGGTTTTGAGGTTGGGAAGTAAATTGTATAGGCACCCTTGACAGAAGAGATGCAATGCATGGAACACCAGAATGTGCAGGGATGTACTTCTTTCTTTCAAGGACATTGAGATGGAATGTTACAGCTTGATGTGTGAGACCTGTGTTTTCCCTCTAGCACTAATACAGATCAGTAAGCCTGTGGTCACACGTAAAGAACTTTGAACTTCACCTTTGTAACAAAACACAAGCATCTTATCCGAGATGAGATGCCCAGAAGCTCTGCTGTAAACCTAGGAAATCACTTCTGTTGTTGTAGCAGGATACCTGGTCTACATTTCCAAGAAACTACATAGACTGTGGAAATTTTGACCTGGTTTTTCATTAAATCCTAGTTACAATAAATACTTGGTGAAGCACACACTGAGTAATGAAACTACTACATCTGGCTAACATAATTACCTGCCAGGAAGCTGTCCTACGAGAATTTGTTTCAGGAGCTTGTGTTTCCCTGTAGAGTTGGTCTCTTGAGCCTTCACAGCAGTAATTCAAACTTCTATAATATTACAGCCTGTTAACAAATAGAAGGATAAGAAATAATTTTAATCTGAATAAAATGACTGGACTTTGATAATTTCATTCCTTTTTGAAGATTTGCAAATTCAGTTAATTTTTCTTCAGTGCTTCTGAAGTTTATAGCACGTAAAACTTCCTAAATGCTAAAGACAAACTCCTTAAAAAATAGGGTGATCATTTTTCTACAGCGTGCCACATGCACTCCAGACTTAGACCTGTTGCTGTCTAATAACCCCTCAGTGACCTGTACCACCTGAGACAGGGGTTTTAGGTCAACTGTTAAAACTGGCAACATGAATAGAAACACTAATGACTAAATGAGTATTGTAATCTACTCTTACAGACAGGTTGCTAGGTCAGAAATGAGATACACGTTGCATTGAGAAGTTTTTGCTAATTTATCTGTTCTCTTATTTCTGAAGCTGGCACAAAAGTATGAAGACTTTTCATTTTGTGCCTGGAGATGATGGGGAGAGAACTAAGTGCATAAAATAAAATGTCGTTGGCTTCCGTGTGTATTTGTAACAATCTCTGAATTAGTAAGTCTTGCCAGTGTCCTTGAATACAGACACTCTTCATGGGGCTTCACCACCATCAGTAAAAATGTATTTATGGCATCCTTGAGCAGGAAGAAGATGAAACCGATTCAGGCACCATGGTGAGAGCGAGTGGAGACGAAACTGGTACTATAAGAGCTGTCAACACGATGAGTGATGGAGCCAACACAATGATAGAACATGATGGCACGTTGGAATCCCAGTTGGGTACAATGGTCATAAACACAGAGGATGAAGAGGAGGAAGGCACCATGAAAAGTAAGAAAACATCTTTAACTTCTAGAAAATTACTTAGGACCTAACATGGGCTGTGGTATGTATTCCCAACTTGCTTTGATATTTTGGGTAGCTTATTGTGATGTCTTTTGGCTGTAGGGAGCTAAAACGCTCAGGTCAGTCCCCTCTGGCAGGAGAGGGATGGTTTCTAGGTACAAATTCCAAGCCATTTGTTTTAGTCTTGTACTTGGTATAACTGATGAGTTGTGCACAATTTCCGCAAGCTTCTGTGCTGATTGAATAAGATCTGATTCTAGCTAGTATGGGGAATTTGTTAGTTCTTTTTTGTTTGTTTTGTCTTTTTTCACATAATGTAGAGGAGGGAGACTAGCAAAAAGGGTTAATAAAAAAAATTGTGTTGCTTTAGAAGGTGATCTGACTGTAAACCGGCATCTGAAAACAACAAGTCAGTTTCAGAACTGATGTATCAATCTAAGGGCTGCATTTATGAAATATCTTGCAGGTTTTCCAGCACAGTAAGGCATGCAGTGGGAGGAGCTAGCATCTCTCTAGACCTGTGTGTTTCTATAGTGTTACTGTAATCACTAAGGACAACTGAAAAAACTGTGTGTTGCTCTTCTGAGACATTGAAGTTGAAATCTGTTCTGCCCTAAAATAGAAAAGCTTACTAAAACTACAAGCCTTGTCATAGGATGTAAGATTTAAAATTATATAAGACTTAAAATGATGTGACCTTGATCCCTGATAATCTGTGAAAGACCTCACAGCTTGACCTGGAAGGGTTAAAAATATTTTTTTTATTAAAGAAATAGCAGGGAGAACCTCCTTGGAACTAGAAGAAGAAGAAGAATCTTTTCTCAATTATGGATTTTTATAGAAATCCATTCCCACAGATTTGATATTCTCAACAGTATTGCAGCAGGTAGTCATCAGTGACTCAGCTGGCCAGTATGGATGTTTGTTCAGGGACCAAGGAAGGTGCTGAGTGGGCGCTCAGCAATGGTAAAATATGGCCATCATAGACAAGGCTTGTTCTTTTGACTCTTGCACTGCTTCCAAAGACTTCCTTTGCCATCTGATTTTGAACCTTTGGCTATTGTGGGAGAGGAAAAAATTCTCAACAGGAGATTGGAAAAATTCTTTTTCTCAGATATTTCTGTGTTGAAAGCTTCTTTGGTGTGGAAGCCGTCTAGACCTTGTGGAAAATACTGAGTTTGAGAGTAAAATTTAAGCAGAAACAGTTTAAAGAGTTTTTTTTAACTTTGGCAGACACTTATTCAGCACCTGAAAAAACAGAGATGTCAGCCCATGTAGCAGCTTGTGGCAACAAAGGTGATGGAGTAATGGCATTGGGTTTTGTGGAAGGAGGAAGCTCCAGCAAGGAGACGGGGATGCTTAGAGTAGCTAGAAAGTCACCCGAAGAGTGGGACACGTTAACAGCCTTAAATAAATCAAATGAAGTTGCATTTTCTTTACAAAGAGACAACACTATTAATTTCTCATCATCAAATGTGTGCTGTTCCACTCCATGACTCACCATAGCAGAGGTTTTACTGTCTGTGGTGCTCCTGCACTGGCTACCAAAGGTGTGTAAGTGAAGCCTCTTGGGTTTATCTTCCCATGTTTAATGTCTGCTTATCTTCTCACCATCTCTTTAAGACTGCAGTGCTTGTAACTCAAAAGCTTCTGATGCTCTCTAGAAAGCAGTGTGCAGAGCTTTGAGGGGATGCCTTTGACAATCTCTCTCTTGGAACAACACACTCTCGTTTTGAGTAGGATCAGTTTTGAGGATATAGCAATGTCTTTAATATAGGGTAGTATCGAACCTCAAGAGGGAGCTCCAGAACAAGCTCTAAGACCTCTAGATCTCTGTGACTAGGAAGTCGAGCTTGTATTGAACCCCTCTTAGGCTTCAGATTTCTTAAAAGCACTCTGTTCTTCAACTGCTGCTGTGTAGCCGTGTTCAAAGCCGAGGACACGGCAGAAGTGCCTGAGCAGCTCTGCCTTCCTGAGGAAGCGTTTTGAGATCCTGGGGGCAAGTGATGGTTGACACCAGCACTGCTTTCATGTTGACAGGTTCTACACAGTAGTATCTGCTGAAACCCAGCTGCAGTCAGTGCTCTCTCTGCTGCAGATTTAATAACTTCTACCCTGATTCAAAGAAATCTGATGTTAATGAAAATGATTTTGTACCAGACTAAAACTTAACTTTTCTTTAACACGTTATTCTCCTTCTTCCACAATAGCACGATGCTGAAATTCTGGCTGCTGCTCTGTGTGTTTCTCGGATGCACTGAAGGGCAGTGTCTTTGAGGACCTTGCCCTTCACGTGAATTGCCTATAGCTCCATTTTTCAGCTTGCCATTTCCATATTCATGTTCTCTTAACATTCCATTAAGTTGATTTAACTGTACAGCTCATCAGCCTGGTGCAGAATTCTCTGGAGCAAGTTCTTTTTTGTAATCTTAAATATCAGTGTAATAATGCGGTTTGGAAGCCAATGAGTTTGAGGAGGCTTCATTGATTCATATTTTTAAAAATTCTATATTTCACTTGGCAGCTTGTGTTACGAGTTGCAATAAAACCTGTTTTAAGTCAATAAAAAGGTTCTGTTTTTTTTCTTGCATGGCATTAGTAGGAGAATTTAGCTTTCCTAGGTGTCTGGGGCTTTTCAGTTGCAGGCTTCTGAGCTAGTGCTCTGGCCCTTCCACATAATTTAAAAAAATAAATCTGTCTCTTCACCAGTTTTTTTATTTGGTTTTATTTCTTTTTAATGTAGAAAGTGTTTATAGGACATTGAAATATGATGCTTTAGACAGGATTGTCGTAGAAATCTCTAGAACACAACTTCCAATAGCCTTGAAAGTGATTCTTGCATAAATCAATTCGTGACTTTTCAGGCTCAGAGGAAAAACACTCTTAAATTCCAGTATTTTACATCGTAGGGGAAGTTTTGTTTTGTAGTCAATTGAGCTGTAATTCTGTTTGCTTAAATTCTTTCATTTGCTTGGCTTTTTTCTGGGCACTCAATATAAATATTCAAGCAGCATTAAAAATGTCACTGTGACATTCTGTTAGGCATTTTGAAAGCACTCAAGTGATTGCCTGAAACCACAGATCCTAAATTGCACTGCGCCACATTTTACTTATAAATCGATGGCTAACAGATTACTTATGGATTGCAGCTAAACTATTCCAGGAAAACTTTGGAAGTAGCTGAAGAACTGTAGATGGACAATCATTTGCAACAACAGACATTTGCATTGTGCTTGAGAGCTGGAATAACTTTTGAACTGTGAATATGTCTGAAATAATTATTTTATTATTTTTTTTCTATGAGAGAATATATATAGTGCTAGAAAATAGTGCAGCTTTTTTTACTCTTTTTTTTTGGCTTTTTTATGCTTTATTTGCTGTAGGTCTTTAGACAGTGGAAACTTGTCATGAGTTGTCGTTTTGATTTAGATTGGAACATAATT